>NW_007252479.1:43259-49534 GCF_000164805.1 Carlito syrichta | reverse complement strand
ACCTGCTGGGCTCCAGCGATCCTTCCTCCTCAGCCTTCCAAGAAGCTGGAACTACAGGCGCGTGCTACCACGCCCGGCTCATTTTTGATTTATTGTAGAGATGAGGTATCACCAAGTTGCCCAGGCGGGTCTCGAACCCGCGGGCTCAGGCAATCCACTCACCTCAGCCTCCCAAAGGCGCAGGATTACACACTGAGACGAGCCCAGCTTACCTTATCTCTTATGTCATGGGCCCTAGGGGTTTTTATCAGGAATTGGTTGCCAGTTCCTATTTCCATAAGGGTGTCTCCTGCTTTTTCTAAGGTTCTTATAGTTTAAGGTATTACGTTTAGGTCTTTGATCCATTTAGAGTTGATTTTTGTGTGTGGTGATAGGTAGGGGTTTTGTTTTAATCTCCTGCATGTGGTCAGTCAGTTTTTCCAGCACCATTTACTGAATAGGTTCTCCTCTCCCCAGTGGTTGATGGTGGAGGCTTTGTCGAAGAAGAGTTGGTTGAGAAATTGAGGTTTGCTTCCAGAATCCCTATCCTGTTCCATTGGTATATGTGCGTGTTCTTGTACCAATACCAGGCTGTTTTGATTATTGTCTAAGTAACTTAAATTTTCTAGCAGGTACATTTTGAAAAAATAAAAAGGAATAGGTAAAATTAATATTAATTGTATATTTATATAAGATATATTTAGGCTGGGCTTGGTGGCTCAGCCTGTAATCCCAGCACTTTGGGAGGCCGAGGTGAGTGGATTGCCTGAGCCCGTAGGTTCGAGACCTGCCTGGACAACTTGGCAAGACCTCATCTCTACAATAAATCAAGAATTAGCCGGGTGTGGTACCGTGCACCTGTGGTTCCAGCTACTTGGAAGGCTGAGGCGGAAGGATCGCCGGAGCCCAGCAGGTCGAGGCTGCGGTGGCCGGAAGCGGCCATTGCACTCCAGTCTGGGTGACAGAGTGAGACTCCAACTCAAAAAAAAAAAAAAAGATATATTTAACCCCAAGCATGATTAAAATTTTATCATTTCAAAATATGATTAATATAACTTGTTGGACATTCTTTTTTTGTACTCAGTCTCTGAGAGCCTATGTTTTTCCATACTTACAGTACACCTTAGTTTAGCCACATTGCAAATGCTCAATAGCCACATGTGCTGGTGGGTCTTTTAAACAGTGCAGCTCTAGAAACTTTAAAATGGGTCAGCAGTGGCAGTGTAACATGGGAGCTTGCTAGAATCTTAGCCCTCCTTCCATATGACCCAGCAGTCCCCCTACTGGGAATATTCCCAGAGGAACTCAAATCATTCCACAAAAAAGATGACTGCACATGCATGTTTATTGCAGCCCTATTCACAATAGCAAAAACATGGAACCAACCATGCTGCACGTCAAAACTGGGCAGGATTAAAAAACGTGGTACATATACATGATAGACTATTACACAGCCATAAAAAAGGACAAACATAGGGACTTTGCAGCAACTTGAACAATTTAGAGTCTATAGTACTCAGTGATCTGTAATAGAAACAAAGAACAGAGTACCACATGTTCTCACTCATAAGCGGACCCTGAACATTTACCATAATATTATAAGAAAGGGATTGACAGGAGTGGGATGCTGTCAGAGTGGGAACACATCAATAAAGGTACCTGATCTCAAACCAGGCAAAGCAGGGACCAAAGGGAGACCCAAACATTACCTACACGATGTCTACTTGTATACCTAATCCTGAATTATTGTACCCCATATCTTTAAAATAAAATAAATGCACACACACAATCTTAGCCCTACCCTAATGTACTGAATTAGAGTCTTCATTTTGACATGATTCCTAGGAGATCCTTGTGCACAGTAAAGTTAGAGGAGCAGTGCTTTGGAATGGTGATCTCCCCATATACTTGTTTGGTAGCTAGTAAAGTGGACCAGACAGAGAATGACTAAGATCTAAAGACCAAATAAACCAAGCAAGGCAAATCTTGGGATCATCTAACTGAGGAAACCCAGATAAGTGATTTGATGGCCAGGTATATTAAGTCATGATATTGGGGAACTGTAGAGTCTAGCAGTGAGTTTTTAGTATGTCAGAAAGATCCAGAAATAGGCAAGAGATGGGTAATCTAGCAAGTAGGTTGAATATAGTCTCTCAGGAGTTTAGCAGCAGAAATGAGCAGATCGGGATTATAAGGGAAGAAAAGTAGCAAGGACCCAGTCACAGGAGGTTGAGAGTTAGGAGTAAGATTTTTATCTTATTTTATTTTATTTCTTTTGAGTCCGAATCTCACTCTGTTGCCCAGACTAGAGTGCAGTGGCACACTCATGGTCACTGCAGCCTCAACCTACTGGGCTTAGGTGATCCTTCTGCCTCAACCTTCCAAGTAGTTGGAACTACAGGTGCATGCCACCACGCCTGGCTAATTTTTATAATTTATTGTAGAGATGAGGTCTTGCAATGTTGCCCAGGCTGGTCTTGAGCCTTTGGGCTCAGGCAGTCCTCTCACCTCTGCCTCCCAAAGTGCTAGGATTATAGGCACAAGCCACGGCACGCAGCCAGGGGTAAGATTCTTATCCCTGGGAGACGGGAGCCTTGACCCATGGTATTGGGATACCAAGCAAAGAACCTAGGTAGAATCTTCCAAATAAAGAGGTCAATATAGATGCTTAATTGTTATAACTAATGTACAAATGAGATTTGATGGGCCGGGCTTGGTGGCTCAGCCTGTAATCCTGCGCTTTGGGAGGTCGAGGTGAGTGAATTGCCTGAGCCCGTGGGTTCGAGACCCGCCTGGGCAACTTGGAGAGACCTCATCTCTACAATAAATCAAAAAAATTAACTGGGTATGGTAGCGCGCGCCTGTAGTTCCAGCTACTTGGAAGGCTGAGGCGGAAGGATCGCAGAGCCTAGCAGGTCGAGGCTGCGGTGGCCGGTAGCAGCCACTGCACTCCAGTCTGGGTGACTGAGTGAGACTCCAACTCAAAAAAAAAAAAGAGAGATTTGATGAAGAACACAAAGTCTTATTATTAAAACTGACAGATACAGATACACAGATGCTGAGGTACTAAACCATGGATTTCTTAGGATCCACCTTCCTAGGTGCTACATTGGTCCATAATCTTAGCTCTGTTGACAGGAAAGCTGCATTTGCTTAAGCAATGTATTGTCTTTTTCTTTTTTTTTTTTTGAGTGAGAGTCTCACTCTGTTGCCCAGGCTGGAGTGTTGACCTGTTGGACTCCGGCGATCCCTCCACCTCTGCCTAACAAATAACTGGAACTACAGGCGCACACTATTGCACCCGGCTAATTTTTTTTTTTTTGTAGCAATGAGGTCTTGCCAAGTTGCCCTGTCTGGTCTCGAACCCACAGGCTCAGGCAGTCCACTTGCCTCGGCCTCCCAAAGCGCTGGGATTACAGGCTGAGCCACCAAGCCCAGCCTTGCCTTTTTCTTAAGCATTGAGTTTTAAAAATCCAAAAAGAAATCAGCCAGGTGTGGTAGCGCATGCCTGTAATTCCGGCTACTCAGAAGGCTGAGGCAGAAGGATCGCCGGAGCCCAGCAGGCGAGGCTGCGGTGGCCGGGAGCGGCCACTGCACTCCAGTCTGGGCGACAGGAGTGAGACTCCAACTCAAAAAAAAAAATCCAAAAAGAGGCCGGATTCGGTGGCTCAGCCTGTAATCCCAGTAGTTTGTGAGGCCGAGGCGAATGGATTGCTTAAGCCCGGGGGTTCGAGACCTGCCTGGGCAACTTGGCGAGACCTTGTCTCTACAATAAATAAAAATTTTTAAAAATTAGCCAGGCATGGTAGCGTGCGCCTGTAGTTCCGGCTACTTGGAAGACTGAGGCAGAAGGATCGCGGAACCCAGCAGGTCGAGGCTGTGGTGGCCAGGAGCGTGCCACTGCACTCCAGTCTGAGTGACAGAATGAGACTCTAACTCGAAAAACAAACAAAAAAAGGAAATCCAAAAAGGGCAAAACATATGTCAGACCTTTATACCAAGAATTTGTATAGAACTAATGTATGCATTCTCCTTTAATTGGTACGTCACATAGATTCCCCAGAGCGCTAAAATATAACTTAATGATTTTTTTTTCTGAAACCTGAAAAATATGCCAGTGTTCTGTTGATTTGTCAATATTTTTCTTAGCTTAGTCTTTTCAAGTCATGTAAAAGTTCATTTTCTCTTTTGAGTTTAGTTAACAACCTTTATGTGCCTGTTCTTTTTCTAGAATAAAGAAAGATTAGAATTTCTATCTTGGTTGATTTCTGCACACATATTTTTCTTGCATTATGTATATAATTGTTGTGTAGACTACAACACAATACAGCTTAGATTGTCACTCTACTGTACTATATCCTGCAATGCTCTGATCGAAGTATTTCTTCTGATTTCTACCTACCATTTGCTGGGGTAATACATTGTTGCCTTCTTGATCCATTATGCTCGAGTACAGATAGTATTTGCGTCTTCTCAAGGAGTGGTAGCCTCTATTCTGTGTTTGTATAGGGTCTTTATGTACAACGCAGGTAGTTTTTTGACACCTTCATCCCCCCAAACTGAGTGCAATGTGGTACTTGAAACCTTTGTGTAAGTGAAGAACAACCCCTAAATCTCTTTGACCATACCTACTTACATTTACTCTCTCTGGTAGAAACACTGTGGGTGCCTCTAGACTTAGTTTCCCTACTAAAAAAGAAAAAAAGAAAGAGTGTACACTTTGCTACAATTCAACCCTGGATTGCATATCACCCTCACCACTTGATTACTGTGTGATCTGGGACAGGTCTGTAATGTAAAATGAAGATAATTGTTGTGTGGGTTAGTAGCCTGGTCAATGGAGTGAGACTCCAACTCAAAAAAAGAGAGAGAGAGAGGGCAATACATGTTAAAGGACCTGGCCAGTAAAGAGTACTAAGTTGGCTCACCATTCCCAATGACTTTTCAGCCCACTTCATCTTTTTCCTGGTTCGCTTCAATGTCAGTGTATGCTATTTACTCCCTACCTAGGCATTCTCCTCACCAGAATATTATGTCCTTTGTATCTTATTTTGCAGGGGATTTTATTTAATTTTTTTTTCCTTACAACTCACATTTCTCTGAATGCAGAGAGTTTATTTTGCTTTTCCATTGACTCTCCTGTATCTAGTTTTGATGAAAAGATGCCAAACTCTGTAAAATATATATTTTTTTTAATTGGAGTCTCACTCTGTCATCTAGACTGGAGTGCAGTGGCCGCTCCCGGCCACCACAGCCTCAACCTGTCGCGTTCTGGCGATCCTTCTGCCTCACCCTGCCAAGTAGCTGGAACTACAGGTGCATGCTACCACGCCCGTCTGATTTTTGATTTATTGTAGAGATGAGGTCTCGCCAAGTTGTCCAGGCAGGTCTCAAACCCACGGGTTCAAGCAATCCACTCACCTCGGCCTCCCAAAGTGCTGGTATTACAGGCTGAGCCACCGAGCCAGCCTCTGTAAAATATTTTAAGATGGCTTATGGCCAGTATGAGTGACCAGACCTATGACACCCATTCCTGGAAGGTCCTGAGAATGTGCCCACTGTGTTTATATGCTAGCTTGGTTACATACAATTTAGGGGAACAGAAGTTACAGGAAACCATACATCAATACATTTGAGATTTACATTGGTTCAGTCCAGGGCAGCAGGACTTATGGGGGGGTCCATAGGCTATGGGTGGATTCAAAGATTTTCTGATTACATCTAGTCAGCATAGTTATCTAAGGAATTGTGAAAGCAGTAAAGGAAATGGGCAGCTTGAGGAAGATAAGGGAACGAGTTTCCTGATATGTAGATGAAGTCTAATGGGTGGTGGTAGACTTCTGACACAGCAAATAACCCTCTCAAAAGGTGCTGTAGTCCACAAAAGACATCTTTACAGGGTCATAAAACACTTTGATTTTTTTCTTTATCTGCCAGAATCAGGTTGGAGAGTAAATCACATTAAAAGTTAGGAATTCAGCTGGGCTCGGTAGCTCACCCTATAATCCCAGCACTTGGGGAGGCCCAGGGGAGTGGATTGCCTGAGCCCGCGGGTTCAAGACCAGCTCCAGCAACTTGGCAGGACCTCATCTCTACAATAAGATAAAAAATAGCCGGGCTTGGTAACGCGTGACTGCAGTTCCGGCTACTCGGGAGGCTGAGGCGGAAGGATCACCAGAGCCCAGCAGGTTGAGTCTGCGGTGGCTGCGCGCGTGCCACTGCACTCCAGTCTGGGCGACAGAGTGAGACTCCGACTCAAAAACAAAACAAAACGACAAAACCACTCTGTCGCCCAG
>NW_007252479.1:17900-43239 GCF_000164805.1 Carlito syrichta | reverse complement strand
TCCTTCTGCCTTAGCTTTCCAAGTAGCTGGAACTACAGGCGCATGCCACCACGCCCAGCCAATTTTTCTAGATTTATTGTAGAGATGAGGTTTCATCAAGTTGCCCGGGCCAGTCTCGAACCCCTGGGCTCAGGCAATTCTCTCGCCTCTGCCTCCAAAATTACTGGGATTACAGGCGTGAGCCACTGCGCCCAGCCTTAAAAAGCAGTTTTTGTACTCATCAATTTGAATGCCGTTTAGTGTTTCTGCCATTTTTGTTTGTTTGTTTTTAGCATTTTTATACATTGGCAAAATGTTTTCCTTTTTTCTTTGGGAACACAAAGTTGTTCAGGGCGAGATCAGATGAATAGAGAGGGTGGGGAGTGGGTGTCATGCCATTTTTTGGTCAAAACTGCTGAACGTTCTGCAATGTGTGGGCAGGTGCACTGGTAAATCACCCATCATGAAATGGGCAAAGGAGATGAAAGAATCTCAAAAAAAAAAAAAATTCACTGAAGCTGAATGCAGCCTCTTGCAACAATGCTAACAGGTATACTGATGCCAATGGGTTCCAAGAACATTTACCTAGCAGAGGAAGACATATACTACAAGGAGCCTGAACTCTAAAAAATAATTCCAGTTCTTTTGGGACCCCTCCATTTGTCTGTCCTTGTACTGTTGCCATATTGTCTTAATTACTGTAGCTTTGTAGTGAGATTCTGAGTTTTTAAACTAGTTATAATCATTTTACATGAACTACTTACCATTTATGTCTGATTATACAGCATGACAATTATGAATATATAGTTAAATATGCCATATTAAACTTGAATAAGTTTTATTTGATCTTATCAGTATGCCATATGCATATAAGTTCAGTTTTCATAGATCATTGCTTGTGTATTTTGTATTTTTGCTTATGCAGCATCTGAAAACAATTAGAAAAGCATTGGTTGTAATTTATCTGCCATTATCTTTTAAATGGCTCTTAAGGGCAATTGTGAGATTATCTTTTCATGGATATTTGCCTGTTGAGTATTCTTTCTACAAAAGAACTTAACTTGAATTGTTCTTTTCTTAATTTATAATTTATAGATTTTGCATGCTGAAACTTCTCCGTCAGAAGAATGGCCCTTCACAGTGTCCTTTGTGTAAGAATGCTGTAACTAAGAGGTATATTATTTGGATAATGATGGGAGGTTGGAAGTAATGATGGCAAGAAAAAGTAGAAATTCTTTAATAATATAGCTGGTGTTCCTATAAAACCACTCATCAGTAGAAAAAATGTATAAAAATGTTTTTAGCAGACAGCAAATTTTCTAAAGCTATTTTCCTGAAAGTTTTATGGGCTGTCTGCCTTATACAAGTATTAGCAAGTTACTGCTATTTTCTAATGCTTCTGAGTAATGTAAGAATTTGCAATATTAGCTAAAGTAGGGCTACTTCACCCTGCCGCCATTGTCTGGTAATCTTGCTTTAATTTTCCTCACTGTGTTTACTTCTACCTAATTATTTTCATACACACAATATATTGATATACTGTGCATCTGTTCTGCTACAATGTAAGTTCTGCCAGAGCAGTACTTTTGTCTCAGTCAATATTGTTTCTCTAGTGTTTAATACATAGTAGGCACTCAGATATTTAAAGGATTGAATGAATTATATTTTCATCTCTCCTAAATCTGGATCTCTCTTTGGACATTACTATCTATCCGTACTTCCAAAATAATATAATCATTTGATAGAAATCCTTGAGAAGCAGAGCTAGCAGTGAGGGATTGGGCAGGGTTCAGATGTGGAAACTAGTGACTTCTCTATGCAGTGGATTTATATCTACTGTGAATTCACAGTAGTATTATATCAGGTAGTTTTAGGCTTTTGGCAGACTTAAACGAATGACAAAAACATTATAAAAAACAATGCTGCCATACATTATTCTGCTATCAATGATTATATTGACATAGAAATTTTCTGTTCTTGCTGCATCTTATTTTTGTTTGCATATTTTTCCTTATTTTAGTGTCCTTAAAAAGTTGATAATCATTTGCTGAATGTGTCTCTCAAACAATTTAATTTCAGAAGCCTACAAGAAAGTACAAGATTTAGTCAACTTGTTGAAGAGCTATTGAAAATCATTCATGCTTTTGAACTTGACACAGGTTTGCAGTGTACGTGTTAAACCCAACACTAAAGTGACTGTCCATGAAAACTCAGGAAGTTTGCACAGTTATTTTCTGTGATTGGGTGATAAGACCTTTTGGTTTAGGTTAATTTTAGTTCTGTATTTATAATCTTTTTTTTCTTTTTTCTTGAGATAGGGTCTTGCTCTATCTCCCAAGCTGCAGTACAGTGATACTATTATGGCTTACTGTAGCCTGCCTCAAACTCCTGGGCTCAGACAATCCTTCTGCTTCAACCTCCTGAATAGCTGGGACTACAAGCACTTGCCACCACACCCAGCTAATTTTTTTATTCTTTTGTAGAGATGAAGTCTCACTCTGTTGCCCAGGCTGGTCTCAAACTCTTGGGCTCAGGCAATCCTTCTGCCTCAGCCTCCTGAATAGCTGGGATAACAAGCACTCGCCACCACACCCAGCTAATTTTTTGATTTTTTTGTAGACACAGTCTCACTGTGTTGCCCAGGCTGGTCTCAAACTCTTGGGCTCAAGCAATCCTCCCACCTCAGCCTCCCAGAGTGCTGGGATTACAGGCATAAGCCACCATGCCTGGCCTATAATCTATTTTTTAAATCACTCGTATCTTATTTCATCAATCCTAAAATGCACATTTTTCACAGCTTAGCGTCTCTGAAATTGGGAGTATCTTAATGTTGATGGTGTGTCATTGTTTAATTTAGTGTGTTTTATTTCTTAGTGGTACAGAAAATAATAGTGCATCTTACATTGTTAGTGTCTTAGATTCAGTGAAATATAGTGCTAATAGGCAAATATGATAGTGTTGAAGTAGAAAACAAGCAGAAATATGTTGATGGTGTCTGTGTTTGGTTTTTTTGTTTATTTGTTCCCTAAGAGTAGAATTTCCAAGTTTATTTATTTGTTTGTTTTTTATTTGGAGTCTTACTCTGTCACCCAGGCTAGAGTGCAGTGGCATGCTCACGGCCATCACAACCTCGACCTGCTGGGCTCAGGCAATTCCTCTGCCTCACCCTTCCAAGTAGCTGGAACTACAGGCACATGCCACCACACCCTGCTAATTTTTTGATTTATTATGGAGACAAGGTCTCACCAAGTTGCCCAGGCCGATCTTGAACCCTTGGGCTCAGGCAGTCCTCTTACCTTGGCCTTCCAAAGTGCTAGGAATGTAGGCATGAGTCCAAGTTGATTTAAAAAAAAATAATTATAAGTAACCTTAATGCACTGTCTTAACACAACAAAGAACATACACAGAATTTCTCTTGGTTTCTCTGATTACAATTTATACTTTTTTTCTGACTATAAAATTGTTTTCTCTCATAATTTCCAGTTGCAAACAGTTATAATTTTGCAAAAAAGGAAAATAACTCTTCTGAACATCTAAAGGAGGAAGTTTCTGTCATCCAAAGTACGGGCTACAGAAACCGTGCCAAAAGACTTCAACAGAGTGAACCTGAAAATCCTACCTTGGTAAAACCATTTTCATTTACTCTGGCAACATCTCAAGTGAGCATTGTGAGTTTGTGAATGTGCCAGATGCTCATGGCTTTATATGAAAAGTCAGTAAAGGAGGAAAGATGGTTGGACAAGTGTTCTAATAAGAATTAGAGGAGTTCAGGGAAGGTCAGGGTACCTGGTGTGGTTAGAAAAGACCTTACAGTGGGACAAGGTGGACTTGCCCATAATCCCAACTATTCAGGAAGCTGAGGCAGGAGGATCACTTGAGCTCAATAGTTTGAGACCAGCCTGGACAACATAGTGAGACCCTTGTCTCACAAAAAAAAAAAAAAAAAAAAAGATAAAAGAGAGAGAGAAGGGATATTACAGGTCCTTCCCTTGCTTTGGAGCTTTTTCTGTTCTGATGCTTGTCCAAAATAGCCGCAAGGTAACTGACATTTTTAAACATTTGAAAATTAAAAGATGTAATTGTCAAATAAAATGCAGTGATCTGCTCTGTTTTTACTCATATGTGAATGAATAATTTAGATCTTAAAAATAATAGTTCCCATAGTACTAACATTCATTTTTCAGGAACTGTAGAAGGGTTTAAAAGGAAAAAGAAATGCTTTATCACAGTAATATTGGGCTTTTAGATATTCTTTTTTTATTTATTTAAAGACATGGTTTTGCTCTGTCCCCCAGGCTGGAGTACAGTGGCAGGGCCATAACTCATTGCAGCCTCAAACTCCTCCTGCCTTGGCCTCTCAAGGTGTTGGGATTATGGGTATGAACCACCACATCCAGCCCCTAAATATTCTTTCCTTTACTGAATGTTCTTAGAAGTGCTCGGGATCTGTTGTTACCGTTTATTCTTTTTAAGAATTCATCTTAGTTGCCAACCCTGTTATTAGATGTGATTGGAAATGTGTATCGAGTATCTGACCAACAATTGGTTGACCATTCTTTACTATATTGCTTAGCAGGAAACCAGTCTTAGTGTCCAACTCTCTAACCTTGAAATTTTGAGATCTCTGAAGACAAAACAGATACAATCTCAAAATAAGTCGGTCTACATTGAATTGGGTAAGGGTCTCATATTTTTAAATTTTTAAATAATAATTGCTGGATTGCTTATTTATATATTTTTGTCAAAACCTTGGTCATAATTTATACATGTGGTAGGGAGCTTTGGGAAGTGAATTTGATATGCCCTATGGTGAGTTATAAATAATGTAAAAGATGCACTTCTCACCTTGAAGAACCTTACTTAATAAAGGGAGCAAAAGAAAGAATGTCTGATTATAAGTGTTAATATATTTTGGAAAGATAGAGTAGCAATAAGAAAACACATGATGAATCACTACAGTATTTAGAGGGATCCAAGCTAAATGGTACTTTTAAGAAGAGTTGAGCTCAGAGTTGAAAAAGTTGAAAAAGTTCTCTCTAGTTGGCTTATCTTTTAGAATATATACTGGAAAGGATGGCCATCTTTTGAGGTCCCGTATACCACCGTATGCTTGCCATAACACTTATTAGATTTTATTGAAATTACCAAATGTGTTCCCCCCTTAAGATTGTTAGTTCCTGAACAACAGGTGTGTTATAAAAAATAATCAGAATAATTAAAGTAGTTAATATTTAGGAACATTTAACTATATTCCAGGCACTGTTGTGCTTTTCTTGTATAACTCATTTCAGTTGCCTGTCAAACCTCTGAGATTTTACTATTAGACTTATTTTACAGAGAAGTTAAGAAATTTTGCCAAGGTAGCAAAGCTAGTAATAGCATAATCATGAGTCAGACCTAGGAAGCTGGGCTTCAGAGCCTGTGCTTTTCACCACTTCTCTGTATTGCCTGGCATTTCCGTCATTGTGCTTGCCACATAGTGGATGCTCAGTAAATATTTCTAGATGAATATCTGTTTTGTAACAAGTACATTTTTTTCAGTTGAACCCTTTGATAAAAATTATTTTACTGATTTGGTTTTTGGGGGTTTGGGGAAACTTTTTTAGGATCTGATTCTTCTGAAGATACTGTTAATAAGGCAAATTATTACAGGTGAGTCAAAGAACCTTTATCTATGAAGTTGATATTTTCCTCTTAAGTTAACATCAAGGCTTGGTGTTTCTCTAGATTAGAATGATTGTATTGCAAGAAACCTTAGAGATCATCTACTTTAATCCCCTCATTTTATAGCTGAAGAAATACCCTTTTTGATTGCTTTATTAGTAATGTCCTAAGGAGTTTAAGATAACAGTAGAATTCTGTACATGCTTGATTCTAGCACTGTTCTGTAAGAGTGAGTTTTTTTTGTTTTTGTTTTTTTTTGAGTTGGAGTCTCACTCTGTCGCCCAGACTGGAGTGCAGTGGCCGCTCCCGGCCACCACAGCCTCGCCTGCTGGGCTCCAGCGATCCTTCCGCCTCAGCCTTCCAAGTAGCTGGAACTACAGGCGCGCACTACCACGCCTAGCTAATTTTTTGATTTATTGTAGAGATGAGGTCTCACCAAGTTGCCCGGGCGGGTCACGAACCCACGGGCTCAGGCAATCCACTCACCTCAGCCTCCCAAAGCACAGGATTACAGGCTGAGGCACCGAGCCTAGCTGTGAGTTCCTCTTATACAGTAATACTGACACAATGATCTATTGTGGCTGGTGAAAATGTTAGAGAATTTCATTTTCAACTCTTTCTTTTCTCTGTTCCTTATTTCCACCTATCTCTCCAACTTTGTTTATATAAATTATATAATAATCTATAAGCAGCTCCCACTGGCTTACCTGCCATATTACTTTTCTGAGGAATTATTGTTTAACCTGGTCTAAGATCTGGTCTGCACTATGATGGTGTCATTGTTAGTTTTTGTTTGCAAGTGACTTTCCTAATCTCACAATTGGGAGTAAATAATTTTTAGACTGAAAGGCATAGAAAGCAGTGCAGCAAAGTGGTGACCTTTGCCTTCTATTGGGATGTCTGCTCCATGCTAGCACTCCCTTTGTTTAGATACCCTTGCTCTTGCCTTCTCATTAAAATATACTTTTAAGCTTTTTTTTTTTTTTTTTAAGTCAGAGTGTCACTTTGTCACCCATGCTGGAGTACAGGGGCAAATCACACCTCACTGGAGCCTTCACCTCCTAGGCATAGGCAATTTTTCTGACTCCAGCCTTCCAAGTAGCTGGAACTACATGCATGTGCCACCCCACCCTGGATCATTTTTTACATTTTTTGTAAAGATGAGGCCTCACTATGTTGCCCAGGCTGGTCTTGAACTCCTGGGCTCAAGCAATTTACCTGCTTTGGCCTCCCAAAATGCTGGGCTTACAGGCACTAGCCACCATGCCCCAGCATTTTTTAAACAACTATCTTTCGACTGTCATTTACATTTTGGCTCTTATTTGCATGTTCATGAAGCAATGTTCTACGCTACTACTATGATTTTTGTGATATTATTGTCCTCAGTCTTTGACAATTCCAGTTCAGCTAGAAGCTACTAAAGGAGAGAGGAGATTTAAATAAGTGAATCAGATTGATCAACGTACTGCAACCCTACCTGGAAGAACCAAAATATTTGACCTTGCATATAACTTGTATGTGTCACTAGGACTTCTGTCTTTTCCCTATAGTGTGAAAGACCAAGAACTGTTACAAATCACCCCCCAAGGAGCCAGGGCTGAAGCCAGTTTGGACTCTGCAAAAAATGGTAATGGCACCAATGTAATACTATAAGAAAATGACTGACAGTACTGAGAAACTATGGAGGGAGGGAGGGAGATGGGATTAACAGTAGCAAATATCTGTCTGGGGATGGGGAAACACCTCTTATCAACAGGGTGCCTGAATGAAACGTAATTGTACACCTAACCCTTAACTGTACCACACAAAACCATAATAAAAAATATTGATTATGAAAAAAAATGGTAATGGCAAGTTTTCCCAACTTAACAAGTACTAAAGAGAAAGTAGATAGATATAGTATTGTAGTTAGATTATTCTGAAGACCATTTAAGGCCTTTATAATTCACAAAATCTCTTGGCAGAGTTAGAATATTGTTATTTCTCAGCTGCCATGGCACAGCCTGGTATATTTCAATGGTATTAGACTAATGTGATTATAAAGGTACCCTACTAATAGTAACCGCGGGCTCAGGCAATCCACTCACCTCAGCCTCCCAAGGCGCGGGATTACAAGCTGAGCCACCGAGCCCAGCTTGGTTGTTACTCTTTACTTTTTTTTTTTTTTTTTGAGTAGGAGTCTCACTCTGTTGCCTAGGCTATAGTACAGTGGCACACTCGCAACCACCCACAGCCTCGACCTTCTGAGCTCAGGTGATCCTTCCGCCTCAGCCTTCCAAGTAGCTGGAACTACAGGTGTGTGTCACCACGCCCAGCTAATTTTTTTATTTATTGTAGAGACGAGGTCTCACCAAGTTGTCCAGGCTGGTCTTGAACCCCTGGGCTTAGGTAATCCTCTCCTCGGCCTCCCAAAGTGCTGGGATTACAGCTTGAGCCACCATGCCTGACTGCCCTTTACTTTTTTTTTTTTTTTTTGAGTTGGAGTCTCACTCTGTCGCCCAGGCTGGAGTACAGTGGCATGCTCACGGCCACCACAGTCTCAACCTGCTGGGTGCCCTTTACTTTTAATTGATGCATTTGTATTTCATCTTTTGCCTACTGGTTTTTTGTTTTGTTTGAGTTGGAGTCTCACTCTGTCACCCAGGCTGGAGTGCAGTGGTACCCTCACGGCCACCGCAGCCTTGACCTGCTGGACTCAGGCGATCTTTCTGCCTCAGCCTTCCAGGTAGCTGGAACTACAAGCATGTGCCACCATGCCCGGCTAATTTTTTGATTTATTGCATAGATGAGGTTCAAGACCCAGGCTGGTCTCGAACCCATGGCAATCCTCTCACCTTGGCCTCCCAAAGTGCTGGGATTATAGGCATGAGCCACCGTAGTTGGCCTGCCTACTGGTTTTTAAATATAGAGAGTATGAGTCTGTACAACAGTGTTAAGTAGATTTAATGACCAGTACTCCATCAGAACAGTCTTTTTTTTTTGAGTCGGAGTCTCATTCTGTCACCCAGGCTGGAGTACAGTGGCATGCTACTCACGGCCAATGCAGCCACAACGTGCTGGGCTCAGGTGATCCTTCCACCTCTGCCTTCCAAATAACTGGAACCAGAGGCATGAGCCACCACGCCAGCTAATTTTTTTATTTATTGTAGAGGCAAAGTCTAGCCAAGTTGCCCAGGCTGGTCTCAAACCCCTGAGCTCAAGCAGTCCTCTCGCCGCCGCCTCCCAAAGTGCTAGGATTACAGGCATGAGCCACCATCCCTGGCTAGAAAAAGTCTTTTAATAACTCTTAGAGGCTAGGGAAATAGAAAGCGCAGGTTTGTGTGTAAAATTCTGAAATTAAAATTGTAATGCTTTTGAGTGGAAATAATCTAGGTAAGTAGGAATTAAATGAAAGAGTGCAGTGACTCAGCCTGTTTTCCCAGCACTTTGGGAGGCCAAGGCGAAAGGATTGCCTCAACCCAGGGTTTCAAGACCAACCCAGGGTTTCGAGACCAACCCAGGCAACTTGGTGAGACCTCGTCTCTACAATAAATCAAAAAATAAGCTGGGTGTGGTAGCAGGCACCTGTAGTTCCAGCTACTTGGAAGACTGAGGCAGAAGGATCGCCGGAGCCCAGCAGGTCGAAGCTACAGTGGCCATAAGCTTGCCACTGCACTCCAACCTGGGTGATGGAGTGAGACTCCAACTCAAAAAAGAAAAAAAGAAAGAGTATGAGCTAAATCTTTAGGATATTTTGTAGTTTATGAGGTTAGTTTCTCTAAATATAGCCAGTTGCTTGATTTCCACCTCCAAGTTGTATTAAGTATGTATTTTTTAATGATAATTTTTGTCTTTAAGCATCTTATTTTATATATTTTCAGCTGCCTGTGAGTTCTCTGAGAAGGACATAACAAATACTAAACATCATCAATCTAGTACTAACGATTTGAACATCATTGAAAAGCATGCAACTGAGAGGCATCCAGAAAAGTATCAGGGTAGTTCTGTTTCAAACTTGCATGTGGAGCCATGTGGCACAAATACTCATGCCATCTCATTACAGCATAAGAACAGCAGATTATTACTCACTAAAGACAGAATGGACGTAGAAAAGGCTGCATTCTGTAATAAAAGCAAACAGCCTGTCTTAGCAAGGAGCCAACAGAGCAGATGGGCTGTAAGTAAGGAAACACGTAATGACAGGCAGACTCCCAGCACAGAGAAAAAGATACATCTGAATATTGATCCCCTGTATGAAAGAAAAGAACAGAAAAAGCAGAAGCCTCCATGCTCTCAAAGTCCTGAAGATATCCAAGATGTTCCTTGGATGACACTAAATAGCAGCATTCAGAAAGTTAATGAGTGGTTTTCCAGAAGTGATGAAATCTTAAGTTCTGATGACTCACATGATGAGGGGTTTGAACCAAATGCAGAAGTAGCTGGTGCTCTAGAAGTTCCAAATAAAGTAGATGGATATTCTTGTTCATCAGAGAAAATAGACTTACTGACCAGTGATCCTCGTGATTTTTTATTACATAAAAGTGAAAGAAACTGCTCCAAACCTGTAGAGAGTAATATCGAAGATAAAGTATTTGGGAAAACCTATCGGAGGAAGGCAAGCTTCCCTAACTTGAGCCGTGGAACTGATAATCTCATAGGAGCATTTGCTACTGAGCTGCAGATAATGCAAGAGCGCCCCCTCACAAATAAATTAAAACGTAGACAGAGAACTACAACAGGCCTTCAACCTGAGGATTTTATCAAGAAAGCAGATTTGTTAGTTGTCCAGAAGACTCCTAAAAAGATAAATCAGGGAGCTAGCCAAATGGAACAGAATGGTCAAGTCATAAATATTGCTAGTAATAGTCACGAGAATGAAACAAAAGGTGATTATGTTCAGAAAAAGAAAGATCCTAACCCAACAGAATCATTGGAAAAAGAATTTGCTTTCAGAACTAAAGCTGAACCTATAAGCAGTAGTATAAGCAATATGGAACTAGAATTAAATATCCACAATTCAAAAGTACCCAGAAAGAATAGGCTGAAGAAAAAATCTTCTACTAGGAATATACATGCACTTGAACTAGTAGTCAATGGAAATCCAAGCCCAACTAATCATACTGAACTACAAATTGAAAGTTGTTCTAGCAGTGAAGAGATAAAGAAAAAAAATTCTGACCAAATGTCAGTTAGGAACAACAGAGAGCTTCTGCTGATGGAAGATAAAGAACCTACAACTGGAGGCAAGAAGAGTAACAAGCCAAATGAACAAACAAGTAAAAGACATGCCGGTGATGCTACCCCAGAACTGAAATTAACAAACATGCCTGGTTTTTTTGCTAATTGTTCAAATACTAATAAACTAAAAACATTTGTCAATTCTAGCGTTCAAAGAGAAGAAACAGAAGAGAACCTAGAAACAATTCAGGTGTCTAAATATATCAAAGACCTGGTGTTAAGTGGAGAAAGGGTTTTGCAAACAGAGAGATGTGTAGAGAGTGCCAGTATCACATTAGTACCTGATACCGATTATGGTACTCAGGACAGTATCTCATTACTGGAATTTAACACCCCAGGAAAGGCAAAAATGGCACCAAATCAACACGCGAGTCAGTGTACAGCAATTGAAAGCACCAAGAAACAAATCCACGGTTGTTCTAAAGATACTAGGGATTACACAGAGGGCTTTAAGGATCCATTGAGATGTGAAGTTAACCACAGTCAGGAGACAAGCATAGAAATGGAAGAGAGTGAACTTGATATTCAGTATTTACAGAATATGTTCAAGGTTTCAAAGCGTCAGTCATTTGCTCTCTTTTCAAACCCAGGAAATCCAGAAGAGGAATGTGCAACAGTATCTGCCCACTCCAGGTCCTTAAGGAGAGAAAGTCCAAAAGTCACTCTTGAACGTGAACAAAAAAAAGAAAATCCAGGAAAGAAAAAGTCTAATGCCACACACATACAGGCAATTAGCACGACTGCAGACTTTCCTGTGGTTTGTCAAAAAGATAAGAAGCCAGGTGATTATGCCATTAAAGGAGACTCTAGTTTTTTTCCATCTCAATTCGGAGGCAGTGAAACTGAACTCATTACTGCAAATAAACATGGAATTCTACAAAACCCATATTATACACAATCACTTTCTCCCATCAGGTCATTTGTTAAAACTAAATGTCAAAAAAATCTATCAGAAGAAAGATTTGAGGAACATTCAACAACACCTGAAAGAACAATGGGAAATAAGAACATCATTTCAAATACAGTGAGCACAATTAGCAAAAATATTAGAGAAAGTGCTTTGAAAGAAGCCAGCTCAAGCAGTACTAATGAAGTGGGTCCTAGTACTAATGAAGTAGGCTCCAGTGGTGAAAACGTTCAAGCAGAACTAGGTAGAAACAGAGGATCTAAATTGAATGCTATACTTAGATTGAGTCTTATGCAACCTGAAATCTATAAGCAAAGTCCTCCTATAAGTAATTGTAAGCAGCCTGAAATAAAAAGGCAAGAAGAAAATGAAGGAGCACTTCTGACTGTTAATAAAGATTTCTCTGAATATTTAATTTCGGATCACCTAGAACAACCTATAGAAAGTAGTCATGTTTCTCAGGTTTGTTCTGAGACACCTGATGACCTGTTGGATGAGGATGAAATAAAGGAAAATACTAGCTTTACTGAAAGTGATATTAAGGAAAAATCTGTTATTTTTAGCAAAAACGTCCAACAAGGAGAGTTTAGCAGGAGCCCTAATCCAGTGGCCCATACATGTTTGCCTCAAGATCACCAAAGAGGGGCCAGGAAATTAGAGTCCTCAGAAGAAAACATATCTAGTGAGGATGAAGAGCTTCCCTGCTTCCAACATATAATATTTGGTAAAGTAACCAATATACCTTCTCAATCTGTCAAACATAGCACTGTTGCCACTGAGTGTCTGTCCAAGAAAACAGAGGAGAACATAGTATCACTGAAGAATAGCTTAAATGACTGTAGTAACCAGGTCATATTGGCAAAGACATCCCAAGAACATCACCTTAGTGAGGAAGAAAAATGTTCTGCCAGCTTGTTTTCTTCACAGTGCAGTGCATTGGAAGACTTGGCTGCAAATACAAACACCCAGGATCCCTTCTTGATGTTTGATCCTCCTTCGAAACAAATGAGTCATCAGTCTGAAAACCAGGAAGTTGTTCTGAGTGATGAGGAATTGGTTTCTGATGATGAAGAAAGGGAAATGGGCCTGGAGGAAGATAATCACCAAGAAGAGCAAAGTGTGGATTCAAACTTAGGTATTGGAACCAGGTTTTCATGTTCGACCCAGTCAATTTATAGAAATGAACTAAATGATATAATATATTTTGGGGAGCAGTTTTTTGTTTGTTTGTTTTTGAGTTGGAGTCTTACTCTTTGTTGCCCAGGCTAGAGTGCAGTGGCGCACTCACAGTCACGGCAGCCTCAACCTGCTGGGTTTAGGATCCTTCTACCTCAACCTTCCAAGTAGCTGGAACTGTACATGCACACCACTATGCCCGGCTAGTTTTTATGATTTATTGTAGAGATGAGGTCTCAAACCCTGGGGCTCAGGCAGTCCTCTCACTTCAGCCTCCCAAAATGCTAGGATTACAGGCTAAGCCACTGCATCCAGCCGGGGAGCACATTTTACAAGTTTCCAAATGTCATTAAAGTACCTGCTTCTTAAACATGAAGCATGTTTTTCCTAAGGTGCTTTTCCTTAAAAGTCAAAGGCCCTTTACTCAGCTAGAATGTCATCTCTGATCAAATGAGATTTAATGTCCTAATTATTAATGGACTTGTTTCTGTTTTTCTTTTATTTTTTAGTTTTTAGGGCCACACCACTTTAATGGGGGTGGGGGGAACAAGAAACAAGAGGCGGGTAAGAGGGCAAAGAGCGTTGACCTCGGCCTGGTGGACCTCCCAGGTTTTTTGCTGCTGCCAAAAGCTGATTTTCATTTTCTTTCTTTCTTTCTATCTTTCTTTCTTTCTTTCTTTCTTTCTTTCTTTCTTTCCTTCTTTCCTTCTTTCCTTCTTTCTTTCCTTCTTTCCTTCTTTCCTTCTTCCCTTCTTTCCTTCTTTCCTTCTTTCCTTCCTTCCTTCCTTCCTTCCTTCCTGCCTTCCTGCCTTCCTTCTTTCTTTCTTTCTTTCTTTTTTTTTTTTTTTTTGAGACAGTCTCACTCTGTTGCCCAGGCTGGAGCGCAGTAACACACTCATGGACACCACAACCTCAGCCTGCTGGGCTCAAGCAAATCTTCCGCTTCAGCCTTCCAAGTAGCTGGAACCACAGGCATGCACCACCATACCCGACTGATTTTTTAATTTATTGTAAAGACAAGGTCTTGCCATGTTGCTCAGGCATGTCTCAAACCCCTAAGCTCAGGCCATCCTCTTGCCTCTGCCTCCCAAAGTGCTGGGATTACAGGCGTGAGCCACCAAGCCTGACTTGTTTACATTTTCTAAAGGAAATCCTGGTGTTCCAAAGCATGGAGTTTAATCATTTTGTGTGACATAAAAGTAAAAATCAGTCCTGCCAATGGGAAGAGAAAGATACAACAAGTTCTAGTGTTTAGTTTGTTTTTACATCTGAACCTCTTTTAATATTATTTAAGGTGAAGCTGCATCTGGGTATGAGAGTGAAACAAACCTCTCAGAAGACTGCTCAAGGCTGTCCTCTCAGAGTGATATTTTAACCACTCAGGTAAAAAGCATGTATGAGTATGTGTGTTGTGTCCTTTGCATTCAGTGGTATGTATCCCACCTTCTTATGTTTGCTGACATTATCCCTTTGAATTAATGGCATAACTTGTGTGTGGTATATTGTAAACCCTCAGTAGATTGTAAGCATTTCAGTGGAACTCATACTACCTTTTATTTCACACACAGACATACATACCATCTAGCTCACTGTAGAAAACCAACTACTGAATTTAATGGATAAGCTAAACCTTAAAAACCCATTTGCAGCCGTGCTCGGTGGCTCAGCCTGTAATCCCGTACCTGAGGCTGACGCAGAGGTGAGTGGATTGCCTGAGCCCGCGGGTTCGAGACCCGCCCGGGCAACTTGGTGAGACCGCATCTCTACAATAAATCAAAAAATTAGCCAGGTATGGTAGCGTGCACCTGTAGTTCCAGCTACTTGGAAGGCTGAGGCCAAAGGATCGCCGGAGCCCAGCAGGTCGAGGCTGTGGTGGCCGGGAGCGGCCACTGCACTCCAGTCTGGGCAACAGGGTGAGACTCCAACTCAAAAAAAACCCCTTTGTCCTATAGCAAAAACATATGTGAAAACACTGTTGGCCAGGCGCGGTGGCTCAACCTGTAATCCCAGCACTTTGGAAGGCCAAGATAAGAGGATTACCTGAGTCCAGGGGCTTGAGACCAGCTTGGGTAACTTAGTGAGACCTCATCTCTACAAAAAAAATCACAAAACTAACCACTAATACAGGTGACATGCATCTGTATTTCCAGCTACTTGGATGGCTGAGGTGGAAAGATTGCCTAAGCCCAGCAGGTCAAGACTGTGGTGGCCATGAGCGTGCCACTGCACTCCAGCCTCGGCAATAAGAGTGAGACTCCAACTCAAAAAAAAAGAAAAGAAAACACTGTTGTGCCAAGAGAGGGGTGTGTTTATTCTTGATCCCAAATTGGAGCTCATAGGGTTCTCTTCCTATTAGAGAACACCTAGCCTTTCATTGGTTTGTACCTATTTCTGGGTTGTTGTTTTTTTTTCCTTTTTAGTCTATTATTTTTTGTAAAGATGAGGTCTTTCTATGTTGCCTAGGATACTCTCAAACCCACCTTGGTCTCTCAAAATGCTGGGATTACAGACGTGAGCCGCAGTACCCAACTCATCTTATTTCTTTTTTTTGTTTGTTTGTTTGTTTGTTTTTCGAGTTGGAGTCCAACTCTGTTGCCCAGGCTGGAGTACAGTGGCACAATCACAGCCCCCAGCATCAACCTGCTGGACTCCAGCGATCTTTCTGCCTCAGCCTTCCAAGTCGCCAGAACTACAGGTGCAGGCTACCTCACTGGGCTCATTTTTTATTTATTGTAGAGACAAGTTGCCCGGGCTGGTCTCGAACCTACAGGTTCAGGCAATCCAGTTACCTCGGCCACCCAAAGTGCTGGGATTACAAACCCAGCCATCTATTTCTTTTTAAAGAAAAGTAGCCTGGCTCGGCGGCTTAGTCTGTAATCCCAGCACTTTGGGAGACTGAGGCGAGTGAATTGCCTGAGCCCGCGGGTTCGTGACTCGCCCAGGCAACTTGGCAAGACCTCATTTCTACAATAAATAAAAAATTAGCCAGGTGTGGTAGCACGCACCTTTAGTTCTGGCTACTTGGAAGGCTGAGGCAGAAGGATCGCCCGAGTTCTGCAGGTCAAGGCTGTGGTGACTGGGAGCGTGCCACTGCACTCCAGTCTGGACGACAGAGTGAGACTCTAACTAAAAAAAAAAAGAAAAGAAAAATATATGATCTTACTTCCTGGACCTAGTGGTCAAGGCCAATAACTTGATTACTTATGAAGCAGATAACAATTTTTTCCATATTTGTGACATTCAGTAATGTAAAATGCTTCTGTACTGAGGGCAGAAAAAGCATTCTCTATCACAACCTAAAAATCAACATTATTTTCCTGTCTCTGTCTCCTAATTTTTAGTTTGTAGAAGTGGCACCAAAATTTTCCAAGTCCTCATTCAGAAATTCAGGCTCAGCTTATTTCATGTATTTGTCTCCCACCAGATTGACATCTTATGGTTAACTCTTTGTATTCCTAACACAGGATCCTATGCAGAACACACACACAGCAATTGCTGGCAGTAATATTGTGAGAATTATGAGCTGGCTATGTGACCTTAGGCTATTTGCTTGCTTTCTCTGAGCTGTAATAGGCACATTCTTTTTTCTGAGTTGGAGTCTCACTCTGTCGCCCAGACTGGAGTGCAGTGGCATGCTCCCGGCCACTGCAGCCTCGACCTGCTGGGCTCAAGTGATCCTTCTGCCTCAGCCTCCCAAGTAGCTGGAACTACAGGCGTGTGCTACCACACCTGGCTAATTTTTTATTTTATTGTAGAGATGAGGTCTCACCAACTTGCCCAGGTGGGTCTCAAACCCGTGGGCTCAGGCAGTCCACTCACCTCAGCCTCCCAAAGCATGGGATTACAGGCTGAGTCACCGAGCCCGACTTAGGCACATTCTTTTTTTTGTATTTGTGTGTGTTGGAGTCTCACTCTGTCGCCCAGACTGGAGTGCAGTGCCACTCCCGGCCACCGCAGCCTCGACCTGCTGGGCTCCGGCGATCCTTCCGCCTCAGCCTTCCAAGTAGCCAGAATTACAGGCATGCACTACCACGCCCGGCTGATTTTTTGATTTATTGTAGAGATGAGGTCTCGCTGCCCAGGCGGGTCTCGAACCCGTGGGCTCAGGCAATCCACTCACCTCTGCCTCCCGAAGGCGCGGAATTACAGGCTGAGCCACCGAGCCCAGCAGGGCACATTCTTAATAGAGCTACTTAGACCCTTGAATCATCCTACTATGGCTTCTTTTTCTCACCTAAATCTTAAATATACTTTTAGCTGCCAGCATGTGAATGGTGTTGTTTTCTGGACTTCTTGAAGAGCCACATTTTCTCATGAAATTTAGAAAAGCCTGATATTCTTATAAAGTTGTACTTGTGAATCATAGAAAACTTAGGAAATATAGATAAACAAAAGTCATCCATGGATGAACTTCAAAACCCTTGTTAAGTGAAATAAGCTGGACACCAAAGGACAAATAGTGTGTGACTCCACTTATATGAGGTACCTAGAATAGTTAAATTCATAGAGACTGAAGGTAGAATAGTAGTTAGCGGGGACTTGGGAGAGGTAGAAATGGAAAGTTATTGTTTGATGTGTACAGATTTCACTTTGGGATGATGAAAAAGTTCTGGAGATGGATAGTCATAATAGTTGCACAACAGTGTGAAAGTATTTAATGCCACTGAACTGTACACCTCAAATGGTTACAATGGTAAATTACATTGTACAAGTTATCCAGAAATGGTAACTATTAATTTATTGGTATATGTTCTTTGTCTTCCTGTGCGTGCACAGGGGTGCTTATGTAAATCTTAAAAAAAATTCAGATAATACTCTACATATTTACGTTGTAATCTAGCTTTTACTGTGTTATTAAAATTCTTCAATGACTTTTTAATTACTATATAGCATTCTATCCCTTGGTTATATCATGATTTATTTGACCTATGACTGAATGTTGATTTTAGGGTAAGACGCAACAGTTTGATATTATGTACATCCCTGTAGTAGACATCTGGTTGCTAAATATATGCCCACATCTCTGATGATTGCCTTGCTATAAATTCCTACGACTAGGATTTTTGGTCTTTGATACATATTGCTGAATTGTTCTTTAGAAAGCCTAAACCAATGTGTGCTCCTCCAGCCCTTGTGGTATTTGCTAGTTCCCATTTTCCCGTGCCTTTGCCAATATTGAGTTGTTTACAGTTTTAAAATCTTCTAAATCTTCCATTGCTATAAAACTACAGGTAGAGAGGTCTTGTCTTCTAATGTCCTTTCTCTGTACGGAGCAAACCCTATAGGCCTCCAGTCCACTGGAGTTGGCAAGAAACCTTTGAGATGCCTGCTCATTCTGTACCTGAGTTGTCACCAGTATTCTTTACTTCTGCAGGATCGCCATGGTGATGAAATTGATGAAAAGACTTAGGAGGCCTTTTCTCTGTTTGCTTTTCTTATGATCCTTTCTGGATGTGGATTTGGGACTTCGTCAAAATGTCTGTCACCTAATTCTATCCCTTGTGCTTTAGGGTTTTACGTTCCAGTTTTTGATACCATCCGCCTTAGTCATACTGTATCATATTTGACTATCAGTAAATTATCTCCTCTTTTTTTTGTATTCTTATTCCCAGAGTTAGGTCTATTTGTTCAGGATTCATTTTGCAAAGTGTTTTTAATCAAGCATCTACCTAAAACAGCGGAAGTCAGATTTCAGGCTAACTTAAATCTGTAGTAGCACAGACAGGCAAAATGATTGAAGTAGGATCTTTCCCCTGTTTGAACAGAGTCAAAGAAAAGTACATCAAAGATAGAAAATTCCTAATTTGGAATTGGTATCATTAGTATCTGTTTGTTTTTTTGTTTGTTGTTTTTGTTTTTTGAGTCAAAGTCTCACTCTGTCACCCAGGTTGGAGAGCAGTGGAACAATCACTGCTCACAGCAGCTTCAAACTTCATGCAATCCTTCCACCTCAGCATCCCAAGTAGCTGGGACTACAGGCTTAGGCCACCATGCCCAGCTAATTTTTTTTTTAATTTTTTTGTGGAGGCAGCGAGGTTTTGCTATGTTGCCCAGGCTGGTCTCAAACTTTTCATCCCAAGCAACCTGTCCGTATCAGCCTCCCAAAATGCTGGGATTACAGGCGTGAACCACTGCACCTGGCCTGTTGTTTTTTAACAGAAGGCTGATTAACTATATTCATTCATTAATCAATTCTGCATTAAACATTTTTTTTTTGAGTTGGAGTCTCACTCTGTCGCCCAGTCTGGAGTGCAATGGCATGCTCCCAGCCACCGCAGCCTCGACCTGCTGGGCTCCGGCAATCCTTCCACTTCAGCCTTCCAAGTAGCTGGAACTACAGGCGTGTGCTACCAAGCCCGGTTAATTTTTTTTTTATTTATTGTAGAGATAAAGTCTTGCCAAGTTGCCCGGGCGGGTCTCGAACCCTCAGGCTCAGGCAATCCACTCACCTCAGCCTCCCAAAGCGTGAGATTACAGCCTAAGCCACCGAGCCCCGCTTGCATTAAACATTTACTGAGTACTTACTAGCTTCTAGTCATTGGAGAGACAAAAATGATTTTTTTTTTGAGTAGGAGTCTCACTTTGTCGCCTAGGCTGGAATGCAGTGGCACACTCAAGGCCACCGCAGCCTCAACTGGCTCAGGTGATCCTTCCACCTAAACCTTCCAAGTAGCTAGAACTGCAGTACATACCACCATGCCTGGCTAATTTTTTAATTTACTTTTAGAGACGAGGTCACACCAAGTTGCCCAGGCTGGTCTCGATCCCCTGGGCTCAGGCAATCCTCTGGCCTCTGCCTCCCAAAGTGCTGGGATTACGGACATGAGCCACCACATCTGGCTACAAAAATGATTAAGAAAGAATTCCTCGGCCGGGCTTGGTGGCTCAGCCTGTAGTCCCAGCACTTTGGGAGGCCCAGGTGAGTGAATTGCCTGAGCCCGCGGGTTCAAGACCCGCCTGGGCAACTTGGTGAGACCTCATCTCCACAATAAATCAAAAATTAGCCAGGCGTGGTAGTGCACACCTGTAGTTCCAGCTACTTGGAAGGCTGAGGCAGAAGGATCGCCGGAGCCCAGCAGGCGAGGCTGCGGTGGCCGGGAGCGGCCACTGAACTCCAGTCTAGGTGACAGAGTGAGACTCCAACTCAAAACAAAAACGAAAAAAGAATTCCTCCCATCATGGAAAGCACATGTTCCATTCAGGTATACTAACAAATTAGCATTGTAAAATCAAGTAGTGAGGGATCATTTGTTTCTAATAGGAGATGGCCTATTGTTGGAGACTGCCAAGGTAGATACTCGAGCTAGGCCTTGAAAGATGAGAAGAACTTTTGAGTGAAAAAAGGAGAGGCCGAATTGAGGTGAAGGCCCAGAGGCATGGAATGATCAGGAAACAAAGTTGTCCTGTGTCATTGGAAAACAGGGCATATGGGGGATGTTGAAGGGAGAAATAAGAGATAAGCTTGATGGGCCTTTCAAATGCTTTGCTTAGGAATCTGGACTTTATCCTAAGTGCAATAATGACTAACAGTTATATAGTGTTCAGAAAGTATTAACTTATTTCGGAGCAATAATATACCACTAGGGTCCTTATGGAAGAAAAAGACAGGATAAACGTGACTTTTAGGGAACTTCTACAGTAATATAGCTGTATTAAAAGCAGAGATTAGAGAAGCATATTGGGAATAGAAGAGTAAAGCTAATTAAAGGAACACTTCAGAATTAGAATCAAGTCTTGGTAACCTATTGATTTTGTTCTCCCTAATGTATTTGGTTACTTGCCTGATTCCCCCGTTACTATTTCTTGTGATTTTCTGATCTATGTAATGACCACATAGAGGTTAGATGTGATGGTTGTGATCGTAGTCAGTAATACAGCTTCTGAAACACTGGTCTGTTATCTGTGTGGTTTCGTTCTAGTTTTACTGAGGCAAGGCCTTGGCTAGGGTTTGTTCGGTGATGTAACTACTCACAAGTACCACGTGGTGGCAATGGTGTTGCTGCAGATATTGGCAGCAAAGCATTCTCAGGGTAGCAGTGAAAACCTTTGTGAGACTGGGAATACATTTCCAATCGTAAAACTCTCCTGAAAGCTATGAACTCACTGTAGCAGGAGAAAGAAGATTGCTTATTTTTAGTGGAGGGCAAAATCGTTTTAAAGGATCAGAAGAAGTGGAGGGTGAAACAATCTGTCTTTCTCCACCACACCCCCAGCCTGCTGACAACCACTGATGTTCTTTCTGAAAACGAAGAAATGGGTTGGGCACGGTGGATCATACCTCTAATTCCAGCACTTTGGGAAGCTGAAGCCAGAGGATTGCTTAAGCCCAGAAGTTTGAGACTAACCTAGGCAATGTAGCAAGTCCTCATCTCTTGTTCAGTTCATTCAACAACTATTTACTATCTATTATATGCCAGGCACTGTCCTAGTGCTGGGGATAAAGCCTTCATGGTGCTGCCATTGTAGACAGGGCACCCAAAGATCATTAGGCAAAAAGAACTTGCTAGAGGGAAGGATCTAACGGAAAGGATCCTAGGAAAGTCCACAAGGCATGGTGGTGTGTGCCTGTAGTCCCAGGAGGCTGAGGCTATGGTGAGCTGTGATTGTGCCACTGCACTCCACCCTAGGCAACAGTGTGAGACCTTGACTCAAAAGAATAAATAAAAGTTAAGAAATGAGCCAGGTGCAGTGACTCACATCTGTAATCCCAGTACTTTTAGAGGTGAAGGCGAGAGGATTGCCTGAACTCAGGAGTTCGAGACCAGCCTGAACAACATGGTGAGACCTCGTCTCTACAATAAATCAAAAAATTAGTCAGGCATGGTAGCGCATGCCTGTGGTTCCAGCTACTTAGGAGACTGAGGCAGAAGGATCGCCTGAGCTCAGCAGTTCGAGGCTACGGTGGCTGTTAAGTGTGCCACTGCACTCCAGCCTGGGCAACGAGTAAGACTCCAACTCAGAAAAAAAAATGTATGTATATTTTGGAAAATTCCTACATACCTGTGGTCTCTGTTTATCAAATATCTCAGACTTAATAGATTTCTTCTTTTTTTTTTTTTTTTTTTTGAGTTGGTGTCTCACTCTGTCAGGCAATCCTCTCGCCTCAGCCTCCCAAAGTGCTGGGATTACAGGCTGAGCCACCGAGCCTGGCCTTTTTTTTTTTTTGAGTTGAACTCACTCAGTTGCCCAGACTGGAGTACAGTGGCATGCTCACAACCACCCCAGCATTGACCTGCTGGGCTCCGGCAATCCTTCCGCCTCAACCTTCCAAGTAGCTGGAACTACAGGCACACACTACCATGCCCAGCTAATTTTTTATTTATTATAGAGATGAGGTCTCCCCAAGGTACCCGGTGGGTCTCGAACCCGCGGGCTCAGGCAATGCATTTGCCTCAGCCTCCCAAAGTGCTGGGATTACAGACTAAGCCACCAAGCCAGGCCTCACATTCCTTCTTAAAATGGAGCAATAAACAGCAGGAACCACAGAAACAAGAATAGCCCATTATCTTTTTTTTTTTTTTTTTTTTTTTGAGTTGAAGTCTCACTCTGTCACCCAGACTGGGGTGCAGTGGCCGCTCCCAGCAACCGCAGCCTCAACCTACTGGGCTCCGGCGATCCTTCCGCCTCAGCCTTCCAAGTAGCTGGAACTACAGGTGCGAGCTACCACACCCAGCTAATTTTTTGATTTATTGTAGAGATGAGGTCTCGCCAAGTTGCCCAGGCGGGTCTTGAACCCATGGGCTCAGGCAATCCACTCACCTTGACCTCCCAAAGCACTGGATTACAGGCTGAGCCACTGAGCCCGTCTTTAAATGTTGTATGAGTCTCACAATAGCAGATCTTTGAAACATAACCTATATAAAGTGTTAGATTCACATTAATTTAAAATATCAATAGTGTTTTAAGTATTTTAATTACTTTTTCACTGCCTACCTTTTTTTGTTGTTGTTGTTGGAGTTGGAGTCTCGCTCTGTCACCCAGGCTGGAGTACAGTGGCACACTCACAGCTGCCACAGCCTTGACCTGCTGGGCTCAGATGATCCTTCTGCCTCAGCCTTCTGAGTAGCTGGGACTACAGACATGTGCCACCACACCCAACTAATTTTTTTTTTTTTTTTTTTTTTTTGTATAGATGAGGTCTCGCTAAGATGCCCAGGCTGGTCTTGAACCCTTGGGCTCAGGTAGTCCTCCCATCTCGGCCTCCCAAAGGGCTGGGATTATAGACGTGAACCATTGTGCCCGGCTCACTGCCTGACTTTAAAAGAAAATAACCAACTTCAAAAGGACATAACAATTAAGCAAGTCTATTTAGGAGAGGATTTTTTTCCTTGACTCACATTGTTCTGAAATAATTTCATGGGCATTAATTGCATGAATGTGGCTGGATTAAAAGGTGTTCAACCATTTAATTCCATACTCGGTGATTTCAATTCCTGTGCTAAAATTAATTGGTGTGACATATTTTCACTTATGGAAAGCTTCTCAAAGTGTGACTTCCTTGGTGCCATTTCTTGTTTTTACAGCAGAGGGATACCATGCAAATTAACTTGGTACAGCTCCAACAGGAAATGGCCAAACTGGAAGCTGTGTTGGAACAGCACGGGAGCCAGCCTTCTAACAGCTCCCCTTCCCTGATAGCTGACTCTTGTGCCTCCGAGGACCTGTTAAATCTGGAACAAAACATACCAGAAAAAGGTTTGTAATGTTGGCCAAATACTGTTATCTTAAGCAAAATTCTTTCCCTCCCTAAGCCTTTATCTCCTGAAAAGTAGAGACCTAGCTCCAACATTTTATGATCTTTGCTTAGCACATATTTACTGAGTCATTCCATGGGGAATTATGGAACCTTGGTTTCTAGTCCCTGTTTACAACTACTTTACCAGTCAGATGGCCCAAGTCAGTCATTCATATCATTTTTGGAGAGCACTTATAACAAGGAGATGCTGTGGGAAGCCTGCAGGAGACAGATAATAGACCATAATAGACCATATAGTTCTTGCTCTTAGGAAGCTAAGTGGAATGGAGGAAACTGGCAACAGGTAGCCCCATAATTTCAGAAAGCTATGAAAAAACACTCCTTATAACACTAATATGCTTTCTGACTTATAGGAAGAGACATCCTATACTTCAGGAATTGCGCTTTGATCTACCAATGCCCAATTATGCAGTAAAGTCAGGTGCTTTGTAACAATGTTATAGCTGTCAACAAGTTCAGATGGACCTCTGAGAGGAGGCTCTTAGAGTAACCAGACAGGTGGACTTGGTAAGAACTAACTTCCTGTAAGAGGTGAGCCCTGAGCTGAGGAATAACAACACATAAATGAAGCAAAGTGAGACAAAAATTTGAGTTTTTAATGGAGAGACAGCACATCAGACAGTATTTTGTTTGTTTTTTGTCTTTTGAGTTGGAGTCTCATTCTTTGTCACCCAGGCTGGAGTGCAGTGGCACGCTTACGGCCACCACAGCCTCAACCAACCTGCTGGACTTAGACAATCCTTCTGCCTCCGCCTTCCAAGTAGCTGGAACTGCAGATGCATGTCACCACGCCTGGCTAGTTTTTGTGATTTTTGTGTGTGTGTGTGTGTGTTGGAGTCTCACTCTGTTGCCCAGACTGGAGTGCAGTGGCACACTCCCGGCCACCGCAGCCTCGACCTGCTGGGCTCCAGCGATCCTTCTGCCTCAGCCTTCCAACTAGCTGGAACTACAGGCACACGCTAATGCCAGGCTAATTTTTTATTTATTGTAGAGATGAGGTCTCACCAAGTTGGCCGGATGGGTCTCGAACCCACGGGCTCAGGCAGTCCACTCACCTCGGCCTCCCAAAGTGCTGGGATTACAGGCTGAGCCACCAAGCCCATCCGTTTTTGTGATTTATTGTAAGACGAGGTCTCACCAAATTGCCCAGGCTGATCTCAAGCCCCCAGGCTCAGGCAATCCTCTCACCTCGGCCTCCCAAAGTGCTGGGATTGTAGGCCGAGCCACTGTGCCTGACCAGGCAGGATTTTAATAGGGGAAAATATGTCATATAAGAGAGGTGAGGCATGGGGTCCACAAGGGAGCTTGCCGCTTAGAAACGGATAGGTGTGGTGAGCCTTTTCAAAATGCTCTTTCTAACTCAGTGATTACTGACTGCATGACTGGCTTGATGTTCAAGTTCCTTCTCCAGCACTTCCTTTTACAGTTCTTCTGGGGACCCTGAGGCCTTCCTTTGAGTCTTTCTAGGAACTGAAGTCTGTTAATTATTCAGAACAGTGGCCTTGGTCCCCAAGTGAGCTTTTCAGTGTTTTTATGTTAAGGAAGAAACAGTAGCTTATGCATGAGAAGCTGGGAACTCTGTTGCTATAGCAGTGCTTCCTAGTGTATTTCTTTTCTTTTCTTTTTTTTTTTTTTTTTTT
>NW_007252479.1:14831-17718 GCF_000164805.1 Carlito syrichta | reverse complement strand
TCTCGAACCCAAGGGCTCAGGCAATCCACTCACCTCAGCCTCCCAAAGTGCTGGGATTACAGGCTGGGCCACCGAGCCCAGCCCCTATTGTAGTTCTTAAATGCTTTCTTTGTAACTGTATCTTCATTTAGTTCACCTCCCATATAATGAAGTTCAAAGAGTCCCATCCCCCGCATAATTCTCTTCTTTGGGGTGCTTCTACCATCTTCAGTCTAAAAATAGACTAGACTTTTAATTCTAATACATAAGATATAAAATGTTATTGTTTGACTTTTGAATATCTGTGTAAGTCTATTATCTCTTTTTTGGTGTATATGTGTCTTTATTTTTTCCTGAGGGTTTCTAAGTGAAATGTTTCTTTGTGACTTCATTCCTGAAACATGAGTATCAACTTAATACCATCTCAAATTCTGGGTCTTTTTCCTCCTTAAATTGACTGATTCTAACTGAAACTCAAATAAACTTCTTAAACCTAGGAAGAAAATATTGTTTACCTTCTGCTGTACTCATGACATATTATTTAAATAAACTTTTTATTTTGGGATAATTTTAGATTTATAGAAAAGTTGCAATGATAGTACAAAGAGTTTCTATATACCCCTTGCCCAGGGTGAATTGGTCCTTAGTGTTATCTTACATTATCAGAATACTTTTGTCAAAACTAGGAAACCAGACATTAGTACATTTCTATTAACGAGAGAAACTCCAGACTTTTTAATTTCATTTTATTTTATTTTTTGAGTCAGGGTCTCACTGTCACCCAGGCTGGAGTGCAGTGGCAAGATCACAGCTAACTGCAGCTTGGACCTCCTGGGCTCAAGTTGTCTTTCCACCTCAGCCTCCTCAGTAACAGGGACTATAGGTGCATGCCATCGCACCCAGCTAATTTTTTTGTGGAGACAAGGTTTCACTATTTGCCTAGGCTGGTCTCAAACTCCTGGTTTCAAGCAATTCTCTTGCCTTGGCTTCCCAAAATGCTGAGATTGTAGGCATGAGCCACCACACCTAGGCTGAAACTCTAGATTTTATTTGTATTTGTATTTCACCAGTTTTTATTTTTTAAAATCTAGTATTTTTTTTTCTTTTTTGAATCAGAGTCTCACTCTGTCGCCCACGCTGGAGTGCAGTGGCACACTCACAGCCTCCACAGCCTTGACCTGCTGTGCTCAGGTGATCCTTTAGCCTCAGCCTTCCAAATAGCTGGAACTACAGGCACACGCTACCATGCCCAGCTTTCTGATTTATTGTAGAGATGAGATCTCACCAAGTTGCCCAGGCTATCTCGAACACCTGAGCTCAGGCAGTCCTCTTGCTTCGGCCTCCCAGAGTGCTGAGATTACAGGCTTGAGCCACCACGCCCAGCTAAGATCCAGTATTCTTAAATATGAGAAAGTTCCTTTTCTCTAGGGACTTTACATCAATGTCCTGCCCTTCAGCATGGATCTGTCTTACTATTTATCTAAGGTTCATTCCCAAGCCTGCATAATATTCAGGTACAAATTGTATATACTTACCCATTATAAATTATGTATACTTGTCCCTGCAGATAAAGCTATTTTTATCAGGTACTTTGTTTTATTTTCTTCTGGATTTCCTATCATTCAAAAAGCAAATATTAGTATTCGTGAAATCAAAGCCTATTACAATTGTGGAAGTGATTTTTAGACATATCTGAGTTTTTCTATCCTGCAGCATGTTTCATTCCTGGAAGCACTTGTCAAAAGTTCCTAGACTACTCCATTAGAAATTTTGAATCAGTTGTGGTAGATGAGTTAAGCACTTTTTATTTATTTATTTTGTATTTTCTTATTTTTTTGAGTCGAGGTCTCACTCTGTCACTCAGACTGGAGTGCTGTGATACAGTCAGGACTCACTGCAGCCTTGAACACCTGGGCTCAGGTGATTCTTCTGCCTCAATCTCCTAAGTAGCTGGAATTACAGCCATATGCCACCATGCCCAACTAATTTTTCTTTTTTCATAAAGTTGAGTTCTCACTATGCTGTCCCAGCTGGGATTACAGGCCAGGCTACGTACTTTTTAAAGTTGAATTTAGGCAACTCCCTCAGTCCTCTCCTGCTCTGGGAGCTTTTCTGTCCTCTCAATAAATCCTACTTTCTCAAAAAAAAAAATACTGAATTTATTATGGGTTCTATATTTTATAGTTTTATCATTTTTAAATATCTCTTTCTTCCTTCCCAGTATCTTCCTTGATTCTTTCCAATACCCTGCACAATGCTTAGCACATAGTAGGCAGTCAGTTAGTTTATTAAATGTTTGGTCTGGCCCATATTTCCTACCCATGAAGAATGCAACACGTTAAGATACCTAGATGAGGGGATGATGTAAGGAGGACTACGATACTCTTCTGGGGCTTGGGCACTGAATCCCTGCCTTTATACTTTCCTAGACATGCCAACAAGTAGACCATCATATCATAAGGCCTACGTTTGACTTGCTGTTCAGAGAATGAACTAAGGATTAAGTGGAAAAAAGAACAGAAAGGTTTTACTCATGTTTATTTTTATTTTATTGAGTTACTTCTAACTCAGGTTAGCTTAGCTTATTTTCTTCATAGCTTGAGGCCCATTGTAGTAAAAAGAGGAATTTATATGGTGTGCATTCTAGTGATGGAATTACTTTTTAATAGCTGTGTTTGTGTTTGAATCTCTCCCCCTGCCTTTCACTTTTTTTAACCCTTTCCAATGATTAATTTTGTTTGGTATGATTCCTTAGAAGCTGCACGTTACAACCTTTATCAATTATCACCCTGTATTTGGGGTGGAGAGGATAATACCTATATTCATAGTTAGAGCCTGCTTACTTTCTTTCTTTTTTTTTTTTTTAAGTTGGAGTCTCACTCTGTCACTCAGACTGGAGTGCAGTGGC
>NW_007252479.1:11668-14811 GCF_000164805.1 Carlito syrichta | reverse complement strand
ACCTGCTGGGCTCCAGCAATCCTTCCGCCTCAGCCTTCCAAGTAGCTGGAACTACAGTCTTGCCAAGTTGCCCAGGCGTGTCTCGAACCCCGCGGGCTCAGACAATTCACTCACCTCGACCTCCCAAAGCACGGGATTACAGGCTGAGCCACCAAGCCTGGCCTTATTGTTGTTATTTTTTAATCATTTAATTCCATTGCTTACTAGCTTCTGTTGCATTACTTGTTTTTATAAAATTCTGTCTAATATACTTGTTTAAAAACCAATTTGTGCCAAGCTTGGTGGCTCAGCCAGTAATTCCAGTGCTTTGGGATACCAAGGTGAGTGAATTGCCTGAGCTAATGGGTTTAAGACCCACCCGAGCCAGTTGGCGAGATGTCATCTCTACAATAAATCAAAAATCAGCCGGGCGTGGTAGTGCGCGCCTATAGTTTCGGCTACTTGGAAGGCTGAGGCGGGAGGATCGCCGGAGCCCAGCAGGTTGAGGCTGTGGTGATTGGGAGCGTGCCACTGCACTCCAGTTGGGGCAACGGAGTGAGACTCCAACTCAAAATAAAAATAAATAAATAAATGAATAAAAACCAATTTGGTTGTCACAGATTGCTGTTTTTGAAAAAAATAAATATCCTTACCTGAATGATCCATCATGACAAACAGTAAAGTATATTTCTTTATTTTCTCTTTTCATTTAAAGCAGTATTAATGTCACAGAAAAGTAGTGAATACCCTATAAGCCAGAATCCAGAAAACCTTTCAGCTGACAAGTTCCAAGTATCTCCAGAGAGTTCCAGCAGTAAAAATAAAGAACCAGGAGTGGAAAGGTAAGAAATATGAAATTTTGGTATCTAACATCTTTACTTATATTGAACTCTTCTTAATTTTTTTCCCCATACATTCTTCAGTTTTTTGTACACAGATATTTATAACCTATCATTGTTTTGGTCTTTTGTTTAATTGTATATAGGCTTTTTGGACCTATAGCATAAGCTACAACATGAGAAATGTGCAGTTAGATAGATCTGCCCATCTGAAGATCAGAATAAAGTTTAATGGAACTAAAACCTGAACAAGCCTGGAGGCTGTTGGTAGAGTTCTCCAAGGCAGCCCTTCCCTTATCTTTCTGGGAATGGTGACAGTTTGTCAATAATATAATCACAGCCGGGCACTTTGGGAGGCTGAGGTGAGTGGATTGCCTGAGCCTGAGCCGGCGGGTTTGAGACCCGCCTGGGCAACTTGGCGAGACCTCATCTCTACAATACATCAAAAAAATTAGCCAGGCATGGTAGTGCGCGCCTGTAGTTCCAGCTACTTGGAAGGCTGAGGCGGAAGGATCGCCGGAGCCCAGCAGGTCGAGGCTGCGGTGGCCGGGAGTGGCCACTGCACTCCAGTCTGGGCGACAGAGTGAGACTCCAACTCAAAAAAATAATAATAATAATAATAATATAATCACACCATCTTTTCCAAGCCACTTGGGCTTGCCTGAGGAGGCAGAGGTGAGAGGATTGCCTGAGCCCACGGGTTCGAGACCAGCCTGGGCAACTTGGAGAGACCTCATCTCTACAATAAATCAAAAAATTAGCCAGGCATAGTGGTGTGTACCTGTGGTTCCAGCTGCTTGGAAGACTGAGGTAGAAGGATCACCTGTGCCCAACATTTCGAGGCTGCAGTGGCCGTGAGCATTCACTGCACTCCAATCTGGGTGACAGAGAAAGAGTCCAACTCAAAAAAGAATAACTTTGGACATTGAAAAGGCAGAGGAGCTCCTTTTCCTCAGAGCAGGTGACCAAGGTGATAGTGGCTTGTGCAGCAATGGCCAAGATTAAGGCCTGAGACCTTCGTGGCAAAAAGGAGGAGCTGCAGAAACAGCTGAACGACCTGAAGGTGGCGCTGTCTCAGCTGCAGGTCATCAAAGATCCCAGTTGTCTGCAAATCCATTGCTCGTATTCTCACCATTATTAACCAGGTTCAGAAAGAAAACCTCAGGAAGTTCAAAAAGGGCAAGAAGTACAAGCCCCTGGATCTGCAGCCTATGAAAACACGTGCCATGTGCTACTGGTTCAACAAGCACAAGGAGAACCTGAAGACCAAGAAACAGCAGTGGAAGGAGCAGCTGTACCCACTGCAGACATAGGTGGTCAAGGCCTGAGCACCCACAAAGAAAACACAACTGGCTGACACTGTTAAAAAAAAAAAAAAAAAGAAAGAAAAGGCAGCGGATAGGAATGATAGTATAAATTCTGCTAAAATTGAGTAGAAAAAATAAGTGTAGAGATGTCAACATCAACCAACTTTCTATCTTCATAAGATACTCTGATTCTAATACATCCATCTGGACTCAAAGGGAATATAGTGTATAGAATTTGAGTGAATGGCACTGGATAATTTAGTAAATTTGCTGATATGTTTTTTTAAACAGCTAGGAGATACACTGCCTCAGACCAACCCTTAAGGGGAGATATTATATGTCAGCCCTAACATATAGGCAGGCAGCATGAATCTTGACTTCTAGGTTGTCATGTGGACTCTTTTTTGCTAGTTATTTCTTATCTCTCTGACAGCTGCCCAGGAAATATGATTAGTTCTTTTCCAATCGGTGCTCATGGTTTTCTCTTTTATCCATCTTTTCAGATTTTCCCCTTCTAGATCCCAGTTGTCAGATGATAGATGGGATGTACACAGCCACTCTGGGGGTCTTCAGAGCAGACACTGCCCAACTCACGAGGAGCTCATTAAAGTTGTTGAAGAGCAGAAACTGGAAAAGTCTGGATCACACTATTTAATGGAGCGATCTGATTTGCCAAGGCAAGATCTAGGTAATATTTCATATGCTCTAAAGGAAAAAATGCTTTTATTATTTTGCCTTGAATCCTACATAAAGATATTCTGATTAGTCAACTTTTAATTGTATTAGTCTATCATGGGTGCTTTTGTTACACTTAACCCCATTTTTAAAAATAGCTTATGTGCCTAAGTTCACAGGTTCAAGACCCGCCTGGGCAACTTGGCAAGATCTCATCTCTACAATAAATCAAAAATTAGCCAGGCGTGGTAGCGTACATGTAGTTCCAGCTACTTGGAAGGCAGAGGCAGAAGGATCACCAGAGCCCAGCAGGTCGAGGCTGCAGTGGCCGGGAGTGGCCACT
>NW_007252479.1:10529-11648 GCF_000164805.1 Carlito syrichta | reverse complement strand
AAAAAAAAAAAAAAAAAAATAGCTCGTGTTAATCCATCTATATATATCTATATATATAGTTTTGTTTGTTTGTTTGTTTGTTTTTAAGAGTCGGTGTCTCGCTGTCATCCAGCCTGGAGTGCAGCAGCACACTCATGGCCACCACAGCCTCAACCTGCTGGGCTCAGGCGATCCTTCTGCTTTAACCTTCCAAATAGCTGGAACTACAAGCACACACCACCATGCCTGGCTAATTTTTTTATTTATTGTAGAGACAAGGTCTCACCAAGTTGCCCAGGATGGTCTCGAACCCCTGAATTCAGACAATCTTCTTGCCTTGGCCTCCCAAAGTGCTGGGATTACAGGTTTGAGCCACCGTGCCTTGCCAATCCATCTATATTTTAACAAACAATTTAACTAATGATTTTGAGAATGGGAGAGTCTTGAGGCACTCTAAATATTTTACTTTTACTGTTAGACAAGAATTCTAAGGCTATAAAATAAAGTTTCAGGCCTGTTATTTACTGAAAAATAAGTCAAATCTCAAAGCAAAGCTCTTCTTTTGTGAATTAATCATATAAATGACTATATATTTTATGCCTTATAAATCACTTTTGATGAATGGTGTGTTTTATGGTTTGCAAATCAAAGTTTTAATCAAAGTTTTTAATTAATTCTCAAAAACACATTATCATAAATGGCACTATTTGGCATCAAATGTGGAATTTGGCCATTCATTAGGGTCATTTTAGGTATCTCACATTCTACTTTGCTGCACTTAATTCCTGATAGCATGACATTTTCTGAAATGTTTCAGGGGTGATATCTCTGCTGTTTTGGCTATAATTTGTAATTATATCTGTTGATTTATTAAATGAAAAAGGTAATGGTGTCATCATGGATGAAGAAACAAAAACAGAACATTTGTCACATTTTTCAACTTTTTTTTCCTTTCTTATATAAAAATACTGTATGTTCATTGCCCCCAAATTGGATAGTATATGAAATAAAAAAGAGGAATATAGCCGGGCTCGGTGACTCAGCCTGTAATCCTGCGCCTTTGGGAGACTGAGGTGAGTGGATTACCTGAGCCCGCGGGTTCGAGACCTGCCTGGGCAGCGAGACCTCATCTCTACTAAA
>NW_007252479.1:7493-10194 GCF_000164805.1 Carlito syrichta | reverse complement strand
CACTCCAGTCTGGGTGACAGAGTGAGACTCCAACTCAAAAAAAAAAAAAACAAAAGGAGGACTATTTAAAATGACCAGTATTGCTGGACGTGGTTATACATGTTCATAGTCCCAGCTACTTGGGAGGCTGAGGCAGCCCAGGAGTTCAAGGCTGTAGTGCTCTATAATTGCGCCTATGAATCGCCACTGTATGCCTGCCTGGATAACATAGCAAGACCCTGTCTCTTAAAATGTAATATACAATTAGCTGTATTCTTTTAAATTAATAGTGAAATATTATAGTGTTTCTTTAGTCAATTTGCATAAAATTATTTTTAAAATATAGTCATGATAAATGATATTTCTTTTTTTTTTTTTAAGTTGTAGTCTCACTCTGTCACCCAGACGGAGTGCAGTGGCCGCTCCCGGCCACCGCAGCCTCGACCTGCTGGGCTCCGGCGATCCTTCCACCTCAGCCTTCCGAGTAGCTGGAACTACAGGCATGTGCTACCACGCCCGGCTGATTTTTTGATTTATTGTAGAGATGAGGTCTCGCTGCCCAGGCGGGTCTCGAACCCCGTGGGCTCAGGCAATCCACTCACCTCAGCCTCCCAAAGGCGCAGGATTACAGGCTGAGCCACCGAGCCCGGCTAAATGATATTTCTCAGCTATCCACTTTAATATATTAGAAACAGGCTGAGCCACCGAGCCCGGCTAAATGATATTTCTCAGCTATCCACTTTAATATATTAGAAACATTTCTCGGCTAGGCACAGTGACTCAAGCCTATAATCCCAGTAGGCAAGAGGATTGCCTAAGCTCAGGGGTTCATGACCCGTGTGGACAACTTGGTGAGACCTCATCTCTACAATAAATCAAAAAATAAGCCAGGCATACACCTTTAGTTCCAACTACTCGGCAGGCTGAGGTGGAAGGATCACCTGAGCCCAGCAGGTCGAGGCCGCTGTGGTCGTGAGTGAGCCACTGCACTCCAGCCTGGGCAACAGAGTAAGACTCCAACTCAAAAAAAAAAGAAAAAGAAGCATTTCTATGTTTTATTGAGGCACTGCAATGGATGAAGAGTACTCCATTGGAATAGATGTTTCATAATTTATTTAATCTATTATTGAACATCTAGGTTTCTTCTAAAATTATTCTATTACAGTGTTACAGTGACATCCCTATTACTAAAGCTTTGCATACATCTTTTATTTCCTTAAGATGAATTTCTAAAACTAGAATTGTTGACTGAAAGTATAAATTACATGTTAAGGCTTTTACCACATAATGCCATAATCTTTTTTTTTTTTAATGTTAAGCCACTTTGAACTTCCACCAACAGTATATCAGTGTAGCTATTTTTCTCTTTTGATTTAACTTTATTGATCTCTTTAATTCGTAGCAGAAAGCTGAACTTTGTGATTCAAGATTCTTTGTCATATAGATTAAACTTCTCCCGTTTCTTTCAGAGGGAGCCCCTAACCTTGCTTCTGGGATCTGCCTCTTCTCTGATGATCCTGAATCTGATCCTTCTGAAGACAGAGCCTCAGAATCAGCTCATGTTTGCAGCATGCCATCCAAAACCTCTGTGTTAAAATTACCCCAATTTCAGGTTGCAGAATCTGCCGAGAGTTTAACTGCTGCTCATACTACTAAGACTGCTGAGTACAATGCAAGGGAAGAAACCATGAGCAAAGGGAAGCCAGAATTGACACCTTCAATGGATAGGGTCAACAAAAGAATATCCATGGTGGTATCAGGTTTGACCTCAAAAGAACTTGTGAGTGTATCCATGTTTCTCCCTAATGATGGAGACCTAACATAAATGCAGTTAATATAGGTACTGGCAACAAATAACCTATAGGAAGAAATCTAGGAAACAAGCGCCATTCTATATAATTTAATTTTTGAACATTTAGATCTAGATAAAGTTATAGTATAGATTATTTAATATGTATTTACTTGTGAAAATAATTATTAAATATTAGCAGAAAAGTTACACTTTTGGGTATGATATAGAAGTTTTAAATTTTAATTTTTGGCCAGGTGCAGTGGCTCAAGCCTATAATCCCAGCACTTTGGGAGGCCAAGGCAAGAAGATTGCCTGAGCTCAGGGGTTTGAGATCAGCCTGGGCAACTTGGTGAGACCTTGTCTCTACAATAAATCAAAAAATAAGCAAAGCTTGGTGGCACACGCCTGTAGTTCCAGCTACTTGGAAGGTTGAAGCAGAAAGATCACGTGAGCCCAGCATGTTGAGGCTGTGGTAGCAGAAAAACAAACAAAAAAATTTTTTATTTTATATACAAAAGCAAATAGGTGTAGCTTTACTCCCCAGAAGGCATCTTTTTCCCTCTTAGTTCACATCTGAGTGAACTTACCAGTATATTTAACTAAATCCAGACTGGTTCCAAAAGCATGCTGCTAGATAGTGGAATTTCTCCAGTGTTTGTTTGTCTATATCCTAGTTTATAAGACAGTTATTCACCAGCAGTGGCTCACACCTATAATCCTAGCACTTTGGGAAGCCGAGGTGAGAGGATTGCTTGAGCCCAGGCATTCAAGACCAGCCTGGGCAACTTGGCAAAACCTTATCTCTACAATAAAAAAGTCAGCCAGGTTAGCCAAGCTCGGTGGCTCAGCCTGTAATCCCGCGCCTTTGGGAGGCTGAGGTGAGTGGATTGCCTGAGCCCGCAGGTTCGAGACCTGCCTGGGCAGGGGAGA
>NW_007252479.1:3481-7395 GCF_000164805.1 Carlito syrichta | reverse complement strand
GCCACTGCACTCCAGTCTGGGCAACAGAGTGAGACTTTAATTCAAAAAAAAAAAAAAAAAAAACACAGCCAGGCATGGTGGCACTTGCCTATGGTTACAGCTACTTGAAAGGCTGAGGCGGAAGGATCACCTGAGCCCAGCAAGTTGAGGCTGTAGTGGCCATGAGTGTGCCACTGCACTCCAGCCTGGGAGACAGAGTGAGACTTCAACTCAAAAAAAAAAAAAAATAAATAGGGCAGTTATTTGATAGTCTGCCCTATCATTTCTGCCCTACAGCACCCTTTGCTATTAAGATCTTGCATCTCCTTGGACCCCATGCTAAAATGAGAATTGTTTTACATTATAGAAAAATACCCATTAAAATATTAAGCCCACTTAAACCTTGTTGCTACCTGGGCTGTTTGTAGAATTCGATTTACCTCCCCAGTAGTTAATTGTCATTGGTATCACTTCATAGCAAAAATAACTATGAAAGTTTCAACCCACCAGACTATCAAATAGATTGGGTAGTGAGTGCCATTTATTGTACACTAAGAAATAACCAAGTCGTTCTTAAATATCTTTGTTATCCGGGCTCGGTGGCTCAGCCTGTAATCCCCTGCCTTTAGGAGGCTGAGGTGAGTGGATTGCCTGAGCCCGAGGATTTGAGACCCGCCTGGGCAACTTGGCGAGACCTCATCTCTACAATAAATAAAAATTAGCCGGGCGTGGTAGCACTCACCTGTAATTCCAGCTACTTGGAAGGCTGAGGCGGAAGGATCACCAGAGTCCAACAGGTTGAGGCTGCGGTGGCTGGGAACGTGCCACTACCCTCCAGCCTGGGTGACAGAGTGAGACTCCAACTCAAAAAAAAAAAATCTTTGTTAATGTATCCTTCCTAGGATTTCTCATTCTAACCTCTTCATAGGAAGCAACTCTCCATAACATCCTTTGTGACCAGTTGTGTCCCTACCAATACGGCAAAGTAAACTGGCTGCCCTGTTAGAGCCAACAAATAAAAAATATACAATAACGATATTAATGTTCTTTTTTTTTATTTTTTTATTTTTTTTGAGTTGGAGTCTCACTCTGTCGCCCAGACTGGAGTGCAGTGGCCGCTCCCGGCCACCGCAACCTCGGCCTGCTGGGCTCCGGCAATCCTTCCGCCTCAGCCTTCTGAGTAGCCGGAATTACAGGCATGCGCTACCATGCCCAGCTGATTTTTTGATTTATTGTAGAGATGAGGTCTCGCTGCCCAGGCGGGTCTCGAACCTGCGGGCTCAGGTAATCCACTCACCTCAGCCTCCCAAAGGCGCGGGATTACAGGCTGAGCCACCGAGCCCGGCTTAATGTTCTTTTTTTATGGCCCCTTGCCAGGACCAGCAATTTGCTCCAAAGTTTGTTTGTTTTTGTTTTGTTTTGTTTTTTGACTTGTAGTCTCACTCTGTCGCCCAGTCTGGAGTGCAGTGGCCGTTCCCGGTGGCCTCGACCTCCTGGGGCTTCAGTGATCCTTTCACCTCAGCCTTCCAAGTAGCTGGAATTACAGGCGCGCGCTACCACACCCGGCTCACTTTTTTATTTATTGTAGAGATGAGGTCTCACAAATTGCCCAGGCGGGTCTCGAACCCGCGGGCTCAGGCAATCCACTCACCTCAGCCTCCCAAGGCATGGGATTACAGGCTGAGCCACGGAGGCCAGCTTCTTTGTTTTTTGTTTTGGTTTTTTTTGAGTTGGAGTCTCACTCTGTCGCCAGATTGGAGTGCAGTGGCCGCTCCCGGCCACCGCAGCCTCGACCTGCTGGGTTCTGGCGATCCTTCCGCCTCAGCCTTCCAAGTAGCTGGAACTACAGGCGCGTACTACCACGCCTGGCTAATAGTTTGATTTATTATAGAGATGAGGTCTCACCAATTTGCCCAGGCGGGTCTCGAACCCACGGGCTCAGGCAATCCACTCACCTCAGCCTCCCAAAGGCGCAGGATTACAGGCTGAGACACCAAGCCCAACTTTTTTTTTTTTTTAATCAGAGATGAGGTCTCACTATGTTGCTTATACTGGGCTCAAACTCCTATACTGAAGCAATCCTCCCGCCTTGGCCTCCCAAAGTGCTGGGATTACAGGTGTGAGCCACTTGTCTGGCTCTCCTCTGAAGATTCTTACCTGTGTCTTTAAATGGCTCTTGATCACTTGTCTACACATCTAGAATTCCCATTTATTTATTGAAAAGTAGCATTCTTTATCTCTTTGTTTTGCAAGTTCAGCTTTTCAGACATAGCTAAAGTGTTCCAATCTTTCTAGCCATGGGCAATTCTGAGCTGCAGATTAGACTACAAGTGGTTTAGGTACATGTTGTCTTTAAGCAAGCAAAGAAGAAAACTTCGAGCTCTATTCAAACTTGCTGAAGTGTGGTAAATTTATGATGAAAGCTACTGACTGTATTACACATGATTAATTCTGAAGCCCATATTAAGATGATCTTTTCAGCAGTTGATCTTCTAACCGAACACTGTTTCAAGGCTGGAATTTCAGCAATTAATCAGTTCAGAATTGCTAATGATCCTGGCAGAAGGCAGTGGCAAAAGGGGGGGAGTATGTCATTAGCTTCCCTAGCCGGCCTTTTTTCAGTGCCCTGTGGCAGTATGGAGTGAGGCAGCATGAAAGAAAGCTGTTCTGACCTCCGTTGCAGTCTTGCACAGCACGTAAATACTGGTGGGGGTGGCTATGGCTAGTTAATGATGGCCCTTAGTAAACAAAGTTATTTATCAGATTATAGCTACCAGTTGGGTCAGCTGTGCCCATAATGAATCTTATTAATTTCTTTTCCTGCCTATTGATTTTTATTTGGTTAATAAATAATAGCTAGAGTACTCTAGATTTTTTTCCAGGAGAATATGAGTCTCTTCTAAACCTTCTCCTTAAAAGAGAATTGACCAGGCTTGGTGACACAGCCTGTAATCCCAGCACTTTGGGAGGCCGAGGTGAGTGGATTGCCTGAGCCCACAGGTTTGACTCTAGCCCAGACAATTTGGTGAGACTTCATCTCTACAACAAATAAAAAATTAGCTGGGCGTGGTAGTGTGTGCCTGTAGTTCCGGCTATTTGAAAGACTGAGACAGAAGGATCGCCGGATCCCAGCAGGTCGATGCTGGGGTGGCTGTGAGTGTGCCACTGCACTCCAGACTGGGTGACAAAATGAGACTCCAACCAGCCGGGCTTGGTGGCTCAGCCTGTAATCCCGCGCCTTTGGGAGGCTGAGGTGAGTGGATTGCCTGAACCCGCGGGTTCGAGACCCACCTGGGCAGCGAGACCTCATCTCTACAATAAATCAAAAAATTAGCTGGGCGTGCTAGCACGCGCCTGTAATTCCGGCTACTTGGAAGGCTGAGGCGGAAGAATCGCCAGAGCCCAGCAGGTCGAGGCTGCGGTGGCCAGGAGCGGCCACTGCACTCCAGTCTGGGCGACAGAGTGAGACTCCAACTCAAAAAAAAAAAAAAAAAAAATGAGACTCCAGCTTAAAAGAGAGAGAGAGAAAGAACTGATAGTTTTTCGCATTGACCTTTAGAAGCATCTTGCTTTCAGGTTTTTTGACTATCAGAGGGTTAATTCTTTGTTGTAAGCCACATACATCCGTAGCATAACTTTCTGTATACACTAATTGCCTCTCAGCTTATAAAGTGTTGACTGATAAATCTAAATTATAGTAGATTGTTACTATGCAAGGAAACTGTCTTAGGGAATCAAATGATATCTGCTAGTAAAGGCAAAATTAATATTATTTAGGATCCTTGGTTGTAATCCCATGTGTGCTTTTTGTACATAATTTTTATTAGATTATTTATTTGAGATTTTAGGCATGTTAGCATTAAAAATGTACCCTTAGCTGGGCTCGGTGGCTCAGCCTGTAATCCCAGCACTTTGGGAGGCCGAGGGGAGTGGAT
>NW_007252479.1:0-3287 GCF_000164805.1 Carlito syrichta | reverse complement strand
GTGAGACTCCAACTCAAAAAAAAAAAAAAAAATGCACCCTTACTGAGAAAAAGGGAGACTCAAAGCTAGAATAACTAGTATTCTAAACTGCGTATAGATGTAATTTATTAAATATAATATTTGCTATTATTTCAGATGATTGTGCAGAAGTTTGCCAGAAAACACCACATCTCTTTAACTAATCTAGTTACTGAAGAGACTACTCATGTCATTATAAAAACAGGTATATACCAAGAACCTTTACAGAATACTTTGCCATCTGTTGCGTAAAGCCACATGAAGAAGTAGGAACAGGCCGGGCTCGATGGCTCAGCCTGTAATCCCAGCACTTTGGGAGGCCGAGGCAAGTGGATTACCTGAGCCCACGGGTTCAAGACCCACCCAGGCAACTTGGCAAGACCTCGTCTCTCTCTACAATAAATCAAAAATTAGCCAGGCGTGGTAGTGTGCACCTGTAGTTCCGGCTACTTGGAAGATTGAGGCGGAAGGATCTCCGGAGCCCAGCAGGTCGAGGCTGCGGTGGCCAGGAACTTGCCACTGCACTCCAGTGTAGGTGACAGAGTGAGACATCAACTCAAAAATAAGAATATTTGTGAAGCATAGCATGGATAATATCTTCTAATCGTCCATCGATTATTACTTTATGAAAAATAACATTTTTACTATTTTCTTGAACCCCTTTTATTTTGGGTTAAGATTTGGAGGATGATGAGCCACAATGAGGAACCACTAATTCCTTTGATCTGCATGAACTACTCTGGTAAAAGCCTTTCTGGTGAGGCAGAGTCCAAGTCCTGAAAGAACAAGTGAAGGCAAGAGGGGACTGGGGCAGAAGCGAATCTCCACTCAAAATCCAGAGACCCTAGCTTTGTGTAATACTGAGTTTGAGCGTGTTTGGGAGTTTTTCACAAAACTAGTCTTACAACAGCTCTAACATACTTCTAACATATGAAAAGAAGGGATCATATACATTTCCCTTTTGAAGCTTTAATTATAACTTGTATCATAAAGGAGACCTCTGGGAGTTTTTAGCTGACTGCGAGCTAAGACTGAGTAAATATTCCAGGGCTGCTAAAAAAGCTTATTTGAAATTGTGCCTTATTAATACAAGCCTCATGTCTGGAGCAAGTGAAATAAAGATCCATAACCAAATTGTATTCTTTATTGGATTGACTGCCTAAAAGATGATGTCCTCTTTTCTGAGCACTGTGCTTTCTTTTTAAAATGGTCAATCAGAACCGGGCTCGGTGACTCAGCCTGTAATCCCAGCACTTTGGGAGGCTGAGGTGAGTGAATTACCTGAGCCTGTGGGTTTGAGACCCGCCTGGGCAACTTGGCGTAACTTCATCTCTACAATAAGTCAAAAATTAGCCAGGCGTGGTAGCGCGTGCTTCTAGTTCCAGCTACTTGGAAGACTGAGGCAGAAGGATCACCAGAGCCCAGCAGGTCGAGGCTGCAGTGGCCGGGAGCGGCCACTGCACTCTAGTCTGGGTGACAGAGTGAGACTCCGACTCAAAAAAAAAAAAGATGGTCACTCAGCCAGGCACAGTAGCTCACTCCTCTGATCCCAGCACTTTGGGAGGCAAAGCGGGATGATCGCTTGAGGTCAGGGATTCAGGATCAACCTGAGCAACATAATGAGACCTGGACTGTAATTATAAAATAAAGTAAAATAAAAATAACATGGTCATTGACAAACTGAAGAGTGTTTATCCAGAGGTAGGTGGTGAGGATGGTGGAAAGAAGCTCAAAATAATGTCTTCTGAAAAAGAAATTAAGGAATTAGAAGACTTAAAAAAACAAGACATTGTCTTCAAATATCTGAAGAACTGTTTTCTGGAAGAGGAGTTAGACTCACTCATGGTGCTCCAGAAAGCAGATAAAGTCCGGTGCGTGTTCGTGACCCACCTGGGCAACTTGGCGAGACCTCATCTCTACAATAAATCAACAACTAGCCAGGCTAAGGTAGCGCATGCCTGTAGTTCCAGCTACTTGGAAGGCTGAGGTGGAAGGATTGCCGGAGCCCAGCAGTTCAAGGCTGCGGTGGCCAAGAGTGGCCACTGCACTCTAGTCTGGGCGACAGAGTGAGACTCCAACTCAAAAACAAACCAAAAAAACACCAAAAGACCAGTGCATGGAGAAAACAGGAGATACAGATTGTGGCTCAGCTCTAAAACTTTTCTAACAATGGATTATCTGCATATACTATAGTCCACTCCAGGATGATTCCTTTCACATAGTTGCCGGTGCTTGAGCAGAGGGCCCAACCCTCTTGGATACATTGCCTTAGAACCACTAGGGACCTTAGGTTTCTGCAGAATGAAAATTGTACCACAGGGTCAGAGGGTAGGACTCACTAGAACCTGGTACCAGAACAAGTTACCACAAACTATTATTTTAGAGACTAATGTCATTAAGGCTTAATATCTCTTAAGCTACAGGCTTGGATTAAAGGTGATGGAAGATGAAAAGAAAATTTTATTTTATTTTATTTCTTTCTTTGTTTTTTTTTGAGATGGAGTCTCACTCTGTCACCCAGACTGAGGTGCAGTGGCCGCTCCCGGCCACCACAGCCTCGACCTGGGCTCCAGCGAGCGATCCTTCCACCTCAGCCTTCCAAGTAGCTGTAACTACAGGCGAGCGCTACCACGCCTGGCTAATTTTTGATTTATTGTAGAGATGAGGTCTCGCCAAGTTGCGCAGGCGGGTCTCAAACCCACAGGCTTAGGCAATTCACTCACCTCAGCCTCCCAAAGCATGAGATTACAGACTGAGCCAAGCCTGGCAGTTGTCCAGTCTTTAAACTCAAAGGCAATACAACATTTACTACTTTTGAACTAAAAATTTCTAAGTTTAAAGCGTATTATTAAATCAGCTTTTGTAGGAGTTAAACAAAAAACCTCAAAAATTGTGAGGAATTTTGTGAGGGACAATGGCTGCTGCTACTGCTTGCAGAGAGCCTGCTGCAGTTGGGGTTCATCAAATATATTTCTCCTGTTTAAATGGGGCCAGGCTTGGTGGCTCAGCCTGTAATCCTCAGCACTTTGTGAGGCTGAGGCGAGTGGATTGCCTGAGCCCGCGGCAATTTGGCGAGACCTCATCTCTAAAATAAATTTTTAAAAATTAGCTGGGCGTGGTAACGTGTGCCTGTAGTTCCGGGTACTTGGAGGGCTGAAGCAGAAGAATTGCCAGAGCCCAGCAGGTCATGGTTGTGGTGGCCGGGAGCTTGCCACTGCACTGCAGCCCGGGCAACAGAGTGAGACTCCAACCAAAAAAAAAAAAAAAAA
>NW_007252478.1:8114-8932 GCF_000164805.1 Carlito syrichta | reverse complement strand
GGTCCCACGTTCAGGTACCACTTGCTGGGGACCAGCTCAGCCAGGATCAGAGTACCCCAAAGGTGGAGATGGCATCGGCGATTGGGGGGAAGAAGAGAGAGAAAGAAAGAGACTGGACTCCAGTCTAGTGTAGAAGCTATGTATGTTATTGGGAATTATAACGGGTCTTTTATACACAAAGTCAGATGTGGGAGGGGCGTCCCCCACCCACCAGAAACCTTTATCCATGAAAACTTAATCAATGATTGCCTTTAAACCTTTTTCATATGATAATCTTAAAATTCCATAACAAAGGATAACCTAATCCGTGACTGACATATTCTATAATCCTTTTCCATCCTAAACTGATTGATTTATGCCAACTTAAACAATTCTATAGAAGCTTAATTATTTACTTTACAAATAAAAGTGGCCCATCCCAGAATGTTTGGAATGTGGCCCAGTCCAGAGTTCACAGTGGGCTACCTGAAAGTAACCCAGCCACATTCTTTCTACAATTTACACCTTCAATAAATCCTAAGATCATGACTCAGAAGCCTGTGACCAATACTAAGGCTCTTAGATGTGAAACGAGTTTGAATTATAAGTTGTGTGAAAGCCAAAACTGCAGTTTGCAGAAGAATGGGAGCAATGAGCTTCTAAAGTTAGCTTGTGTTCATCCCTGGTCTCAGAGTTTTCATGTTTTGAGCTCACAGGAGCTTAATCTGCTTAGTGCTGAGTAGAAAGGGGAAAGAAATGGGGTCAAATAGTTCCCGAAGGCATCCTAGTGGTCTTGGGGTCAACGGCCCTTCCTGATCCCTAACACTCAGAGGGCCTCC
>NW_007252478.1:0-7343 GCF_000164805.1 Carlito syrichta | reverse complement strand
TGGACCAACTTTGCTGGCAGAACAAAGTAGGCTGGGGCTTGGTCAGAGAGCAGTGCTGAAACAGGAGCAATAACCTTGAGGAAATGTATCCAGTCTTCTTGCCCTGCATCTACATCCCAATATAAGGAGGATCTACTGAGTTGGGCAGGTGGTCTGCATCATGCACTTCCTGACTTGACTCCTCTGGTAGCAGAGAACAGACTGGGGCTGTGTCACTGAGCGCTGTTGAAATGGTAGCAACTAACTACTCTAGGGAATCTATGCAGTCTTCTTGCTCTACATATCCGTCCCCAACATCAGCAATATACGCAGAACTGGGCAGGTGGTCGTCATCCTGAACTTCTTGAACTGATTGCTCCAGCAGAATAGAGCAGCCTGGGGCTGGGTCAGAGAGCAGTGTTGAAACTGCAGTTGAGAATCCCTCGAGGGAATATATGTAGTCTGCTTGCTCTGTATCTCCTTCCCCAACATCAGAAGCACCCACAGAACTGAACAGGTGGTTTTCATCCTTTACTTCCTGGACTGAATTCTCTGGAAACAGAAAGAAGCCTGCAGCTGGGTCAGAGCACGCTGTTTAAATTGGAGCAAAAAATTCCTTGAGGGAATGTGTCTAGTCTTCTTGTCCTGCACTCTGTCCCCCACATTAGCAGCACAAAGAGCTGGGCATGTGGTCTTCGTCCTGCAGGACCTAGACTGACTTCTCTGGCAGCATAGAGCAGCCAGGGGCTGGGTGGTTGAGCACTGTTGAAACTGGAAGAAAGAACTGCCAGAAGAAATGTATCCAGTCTTCTTATCTTGCATGTCCATTCCCAGATTCAGCAGCATCCACAGAGCTGGGCAGGTGGTCTTCATCCTGCACCTGGACTGACTTTTCTGGCAGCATTGAGCAACCTCGGCCTAGGTCAGAGAGCACTGTTGAACTGTAGCAAAGAATTCCATGAGGGAATATATGCAGTCTTCTGAGGCTGGAGAAGAGAGCACTTTTGAAACAGAAGCAAAGAACTCCTTGAGGGAATATATGCAGTCTTCTTGCTCTGTGTCTCCATCCACAACATGAGCAGCACCCACAGGGCTTGGCAGATTGTCTTCATCTGACAATTCCTGGACTGACTGCTCTGACAGGAGAAACAGCCTGGGATGGCAGCGAGTGCGCTGTTTTAACTGTACCAAAGAACTACTCCGCAAATGTATCCAATTTTCTTTCCCTGTATCAGTGTCACCAACTTCAGCAGCATTCACAGAGCTGGGAAGAGGGTATTCATCCTGCACTTCCTGGATTAACATCTCCAACAACATAGAGCAGACTGGGGCTGGGTCAGAGCACACTGTTGAAACTGCAACAAGAACTCCTCTAGGAAATGTATCCTGTCTTCCTGGACTGGGTCTCCATCCCCAACATCAGTAGCACCCACAGAGCTCAGCTGGTGGTCTTCATCCTGCACTTCCTGGACTGAAAGCTGCATGACACTGGATCAGAGAGCGCTGTTGAAACTGGACCAAAGAACTCCTACGGAAATGTATGCAGTCTTCTTGCCAGGCATCTCCTTCCCGTATATAAGCAGTACACACAGACCTAAGCACATGGTCTTCATCCTGCACTTCCTGTAGTGACTTACCTGGCAGCATAGATTAGCCTGTGGCTGGGTCAGGGAGCGCTGATGCAACTGTAGCAAAGATCTCCTAGAGGGACTATATGCAGTCTTCTAGTTCTGCATCTCCATCAGCTACATAAACAGCACCCATTGAACTGGGCATGTGGTCTTCATCCTGCAATTCCTGGATTGCTCTGACAGCAGAAATCAATTGGGACAGCATCAGAGAGCACTGTTGAAACTGAAGCAAAGATCTACTAAAGGGAATATGAGCAGTCTTCTTGCTCTGCATCCCTGTCCACAACATGAGCAGAATCCACAGGTGGTCTTCATCCTGCACTTCCTGGACTAACCTCTCTACCAGCATAGAGCAGCGTGATGCTGGGCCAGAGGGCACCATTGAAACTGCAGCAAAGAACTCCTGGAAAAAATGTAACCAGTCTTCTTGAACTGCATCTCCATCCCCAACATCAGCAGCTCCCACAGAACTGGGCAGGTTGTCTTCATATTGCAATTCCTATCCTGAGTTCTCTGGCAACTTAGAGCAGCCAATGCCTGGCACAGAGAGTGCTGTTGAAATTGTAGCAAAAAATTCCTCGAGGGAATATATGCAGTCTTCTTGCTTCCATCAGGAAAATCACCAGCACCCACTGGACTGTGCAGGAAGTCTTCATCCTGCACTTCCTGGACTGAATTCTCTGGCAGCAGAAATCAGCATAGGGCTGACCCAGAAACCACAATTAAAACTGAAGCAAAGAGCTCCTCGACAAAATATATCGAGTGTTCTTGCCCTGAATCTCCATCTCGATCATTAGCAGAACTCGCAGAGCTCAGCATGTGAACTTTATCCTGAACTTTCTAGACTAATTTCTCTGGCAGCATAAAACACCCTAGGGCTGGGTCAGAGAGAGCTGTTGAACTGGGAGCAAAGAACTCCTTGAGGAAATGTGTGCAGTCTTCTTGTCCTGCATCTACAACATCAGCAGCACCCACAGAGCTGGGCAGGGGGTCTTCATCATGCACTTCCTGGCCTGACTGTTCTGGCAGAACAGAGCAGCCTGAGATTGTGTAACAGAGCCCTTTTGAAACTGCAGCAAAGACCTCGTCGAGGTTATATATACAGTCTTCTTGCATTTTGGTCCCCAACATCAGTGGCACCCACAGGGCTGGGAAGGTGCTCTTCTGCCTGCACTTCCTGTAGTGCCTTCTCTGGAGCAGCCTGCGCAGGCTGACTTCATAGAGCAGCCTGTGCTGGGTCAGAGTGCGCTGTTGAAATTGGACCAAAAACTCCTATGGAAATGTATCTCCAGTCTTCTTGCCCTACATCTTGTTCCCATATATGAGCAGCACACAAAGACCTGAGCAGGTTGGTTTCATCCTGACTTCCTGTAGGGAATTACTTGGCAGAATAGATTAGCCTGGGGCTGGGTCAGGAAGCGCTGATGCAACTGTAGCAAAGATCTCCTGGAGAGAATATATGCAGTCTTCTGGCTCTGCATCACAGTTCCCAACATCAGCAGCACCTACAGAACTGGGCGTGTGGTCTTCATCCTTCAATTCCTGGACTACTCTGACAGCAGAAAGCAGTTGGGGCAGTGTCAGAGAATGCTGGAGAAAAGTGGAAAGAACTCCTGTAAAAAGATATCCAGTCTTCTTGCCAAGCAACTCTGTACCCAACATCAGCAGCACTCGCTAGCTGGGCAGGTAGTCTTCATCCTGCGCTTCCAGGACTGACATCTCTGGCAGCATACAGCAACCTTGGTATGGGTCAGGCAGTGTTGTTGAACTGTAATAAAAAATTCCTCGAGAGATTATATACAGTCTTCTTGCTCTGCATCTCCGTTCACAACATGAGCAGCACCCATAGGTGGTCTTATCCTGCACTTCCTGGACTGACTTCTCTGCCAGCATAGAGCAGTGTGGGGCCGGGCCAGAGGGCGCCATTGAAACTGCAACAAAGAACTCCTAGAAAAAATGGAACCCATCTTCTTGGACTGCATCTCCATCCCCAACATCACAGCAGCCACAGAGCTGGGCAGGTGGTCTTTATCTTGCATTTCCTAGAATGAGTACTCAGGCAGCTTAGAGGAGCCTATGCCTGGTGCAGAGAGCCATGTTGAAATTGCAACAAAAAATTCCTCGAGGGAATATATGCAGTCTTCTTGCTTGGCATGTCCGTCCCGAAAATCAGCAACACCTGCCGGGTTGGGCAGGTAGTCTTCATCCTGCACTTCCTCGACTGAATTCTCTGGCAGCAGAAAGCGGCCTGGGGCTGACTCAGAAAGCACAGTTAAAACTGGAGCAACTAACTCCTCAACAAAATACATTGCGTCTTCTTGCCCTGCATCTCCATCTCCAGCATTAGCAATACCCTCAGAGCTTGGCCTGTGCACTTAAACCTGCACTTCCTACACTGACTTATCTGGCAGCATTAAGCATCCTGGACTTGGGTCAGAGAGCACTGAGGAAACTGGAGCAAAAAACTCCTTGAGGAAATGTACCCATCTTCTTGCCCTGCATCTACAACCCCAACTTCAGCAGCACCCACAGAGCTGAGCAGGTTGTCTTCATCATGCACTTCCTGACCTGACTGCTCTGGCAGAATAGAACAACCTGAGATTGTATCACAGAGCCCTTTTGAAACTGCAGCAAAGAACTTCTCGAGGTCATATATTCAGGCTTCTTACTCTGCATCTCAGTCCTCAACATCAGCAGCACCCACAGAGCTGGGAAGGTGCTCTTCATACTGCACTTCCTGGACTGCCTTCTCTGGCAGCATAGAGCAGTCTGGGGCTGGTTCACCGAGTATGTTGAAACTGGAACAAAGAACTCAATGAGATCATACATTCAGTCTCCTTACTCGGCATCTCCCTCCCCAACATCAGCAGCATTGACAGAGCTGGGAAATTGATCTTCATCCTGCACTTCTTGGACTGATTTCTCTGACAGCATAGAGCATCTAGGGGCTGAGTCAGAGCACGTTGTTGAAACTGCAGCAAGGAACCGCTCTAGGAAATTAATCGTGTCTTCCTGACAGACATCTCTGTCCCCAACATCAGTAGCACCTGCAGAACTTGGCTGGTGGTCTTCATCCTGCACTTCCTGGACTGACTTCTCTAGCAGCAGAAAGTTGCCTGAGACTGGATCAGAAAGTGCAGATGAAAATGGAGCAATGAAGTCCTACAGAAATATATCCAGACTTTGCCCTGCATCTCCTTCCCACATCTAGCAGCACACTGAGCAGGTAGTCTTCATCCTGCACTTCCTGTAGTGACTTACCTGGCAGCAGAGATTAGCCTGGGGCTGGATCAGGGAGCGCTGATGCAACTGTGTCAAAGATCTCCTCGAAGAAATATATGCACTTTTCTGGCTCTGCATCTTTGTCACCAACATAAACAGCACCCAGAGAGTTAGGCATGTGGTCTTCATCCTGCAATTCCTGGACTGCTCTGACAGCAGAAAGCAGTTAGGACAGTTCAGAGAGTGTTGTGCAAACTGGAGGAAAGAACTCCTCAAGGAAAGATATCCAGTCTTCTTGCCAAGCATCTTCGTCCCCAACTTCAGCAGCACTCGCTAGCTGGGCATGTAGTCTTCATCGTGCATTTCCTGGACTGACACCTGAGGCAGCATAGAGCAATCTTGCCATGGGTTAGACAGTACTGTTGAACTGTAGCAAATAACTCCTACGATTATATGGAGTCTTCTTGCTCTACATCTCCATCCACAACACGAGCAGCACCCACAAGTGGTCTTCATTCTTGCACTTCCTGAACTGACTTCTCTGCCAGCATAGAGCAGCATGGGGCTGGGCCGGAGGGCACCGTTGAAACTGCAGTAAACAAGTACTAGAAAAAAAAGGAACCAGTCTTCTTGGATTGAATCTCCATCCCCGACATCAGCAGAATCCACATAGTTGCACAAGTGGTCTTCAGCTTTCAATTCCTATACTGTGTTCTCTGGCAGCTTAGAGCAGCCTATGCCTGAGCAGAGAGAACTGTTGAAGTTGTAGCAAAAAATTCCTCGAGGGAATATATGCAGTCTTCTTTCTTTGCATCTCTGTCACGAAAATCAGCAGCACCCGCCAAACTGGGCAGGAAGTCTTCATCCTGCACTTCCTGGACTGACTTCTCTGGCAGCAGAAAAACAGCATAGGGCTGACTCAGGAAGCACAATTAAAACAGGAGCAAAGAACTCCTCAACCAAATATATCCAGTCTTCTTGCCCTACATGTCTGTCTCCAACATTAGCAGAACCAGCAGAGCTCGGCATGTGGACTTAATCCTGCACTTTCTGGACTAGCTTCTCTGACAGCACAAAGCACCCTGAGGCTGGGTCAGAAAGCGCTGTTGAAATGGGAGCAAAGAACTACTTGAGGAAATGTTTCCAGTCTTCTTGACTTGCATCTACAACCTTAACATCAGTAGCACCCAGAGGGCTAGGCAGGTGGTCTTCATCATGCACTTCCTGACCTGACTGCTCCAGCCGAACGGAGCAGCCAGGTGTAACAGAGCCCTTTTGAAACTGCCTCAAAGTACTCCTCGAGGTTATATATTCAGGCTTCTTGATCTGCATCTCGGTCCCCAACATCAGCAGCACCCACAGAGCTGGGAAAGTGGTCTTCATCCTGCACTTCCTGGACTTATTTCGCTGACAGTATAGAGCACCTTGGGGCTGGGTCAGAGCACGCTGTTCAAACTGCAGCAAGGAACTCCTGTAGGAAATATATCCTGTCTTCCTGGCCTGGATCTCCATTCCCAACATCAGTAGCACCTGCAGAACTTGATTGGTGGTCTTCATCCTGCACTTCCTGCACTGATTTCTCTAGTAGCAGAAAGATGCCTGAGACTGGATCAGAGAGTGAAGTTGAAAATGGAGCAAAGAATTCCTAAGGAAATGTATTCAGTCTTCTTGCCTTGCATCTCCTTCCCCCATCTAGCAGCACACACAACCTGAGCAGGTTGGTTTCACCCTGCACTTCCTGAAGTGACTTACCTGGCAGCATAGATTAGCCTGGGACTGGGTCAGGGAGTGCTGAGGAAATTGTGGCAAAGATCTTCTTGATGGAACATATGTAGTCTTCTGGCTCTGCATCTCTGTCGCCAACATCAGCCTCATCCACAGAGTTTAGCAGGTTGTCTTCATCCTGTACTTCCTGAACTGACTTCTCAGGCAGCAGAAAGCATCCTGGGTCTGCATCAGAGTGTGCTGTTGGAACTGGGCCAAAGAACTCCAACAAAATGTATCCAGTCTTCTTGCCCTGCATTTCCTTCCCCCATCTAGCACACACACAGACCTGAGCAGGTTGATTTCATCCTGCACTTCCTGTAGTGATGTACCCAGCAGCATAGAATAGCCTGGGGTTGGGTAAGGGAGCGCTGATGCAACTGAGGCAAAGATCACCTCAAGGGAATATATGCAGTCTTCTGGATCTGCATCTTAATCCCCAACATCAGTACCACACACAGAGTTGGGCATGTGGTCTCCATCCTGCAATTTCTGGACAGCTCTGACAACAGAAGGCAGTTGGGACAGTGACAGAGGGCACTCTAGAAACTGGAGCAAAGAACTCCTATGGAATAATATCCAGTCTTCTTGCCCTTCATCTCCATTCCCCATCTAGCAGCACACACATACCTGAGAAGGTCATCTTCATCCTGAACTTCCTGTAGTGTCTTACCTGGCAGCAGAGATTATGCTGGGGCTTGGTAGAGAGCACTTATACAACTGTATCAAAGATCTCCTCGAGGGAAT
>NW_007252477.1:0-9186 GCF_000164805.1 Carlito syrichta | reverse complement strand
CATTTCCCTTGGACTGCAAGGGTCTAGGCGACCGGGGTGCATGTGTTAGTCTGGTGTCTTGCAGCTGGACTTGTGTGTGTCCTGGGCTTTTGAAGGAAACGCGCAGCGGCACACGCTGGAGCAGAAAACAGGACGGCCGCTGGGCCATGGGGTCAGGGAAGAACAATCAGCACTCCTGCCCACCCTCTCCAGGGCACTCAGCCCCAAGCTCCCTAGCCAGCCAAGCCACCTCTCCCTGTTGTGCGGTCCAGTCCACTCCAAGACTGTCTAGGGTCTGAGTCTGACTCTGCCAGTTCAGCCCCCAGATGATCAGTGGCCCACCACTCACCTGTCATTACCGGCTAATGTTTTTATTTATTGTACAGACCAGTCTCACCAAGTTACCCAGGCTGGCCTCGAACCCGTGGGCTCCGACAATCCTCTCACCTCTGCCTCCCAAAGTGCTGGGATTACAGGTGTGAGCCACCGCACCTGGCTAAGACTGACTTTCTCAGTGGACAAACACAAAGGGTCCAGACCCAAGCCCTGTTGCTCCCTATGAGCCTAGAGAGACCTCACTGAGTCTCATTCCACAAATGAAGCATTTCTTCCTCATAGAACTGGGAAGACACTAGGAGATGAGATATTCAACAGATGTCAGCTACTATAGTGTTTACAGAAAAAGACACACATCGGGATTATTATTATTATTTTGGTTTTTTATCGTTTGTTTGTTTTGGGGTTTTTTTTTTCTGATTTAGAGACTCACTCTGTTGCCCTTGCTGGAGTGCATTGGCATGATCCCAGGCACCACAGCCTCTCCCTGCTTGGCTCAGGTGATTCTTCTTCCACGACGCCCAGCTAATTTTTTATTTTTAAATTTTGTAGAGTCAGGGTCTCACTCTGTTTCCCAGGCTGGTTTCAAACTCCTGGCTTCAAACAAATATACTGCCTTGGCTTCTCAATGTGCTGGGATTACAGGCATGAGCCACCACACCCAGCCATTAAACTGATAGCAATGGCTATTTTTTGAGAGAGACTGGGGTGAGGAAGAATGGATGGAGGGATCCTTGTCCTTTAATGACCTCTATATGGATTAAATGTTTTATTAGGCATTTATCACTTTTGTAATTAAAAAGCCATCAATAAGGATGAAAACACATTTGCTTTTTAGCGGAGATCCCACTGTCGCCCAGACTGGAGTGCACAGGCACGATCCCAGCTCACTGCAGCCTCAACCTCTTGGGCTCAAACGACCCTTCTGCGTCAGCCTCCTGATTGGCTCAGACTACAAGTGACCACCACCGCACCCAGTTAATTCTGTGACTTTTTTGTGGAGACGAGGTCTTGCTCTGTTGCTCGGGCTGGTCTCAAACTCCTGGGCTCATGCAATCCTCCTGCCTCGGCCTCCCAAAGTGCTGGGGTTACAGGCATGAGCCACCGCACCTGGCCAACACGGATTTTTGCTTGAGCCCAGGAGGTCGAGGCTGAGTGGAGCCAGGATTGTGCCACGCACTCCAGCATGGGTGACAGAATGAGACCTTGTCTCAAAGAAACAGAAAATGCCAGGCATGGCGGCTCCCACCTGTTATCCCAGCACTTGGGGAGGCCGAGGCAGTAGGAGTGCTTGAGCCCAGGAGTTCGAGCCCAGCCCGAGCAACAGAGCGGAAGACCCCGAAGAGGGCCGATCGGGGTGGGCAGCTGTCGGGATGGAGAGGGGGGCGGGGCGGCAGTGACTTCCACGGGTGGGGCCCGGACACACAGGGGAGCGGAAGGTCTCGCGGCCACGTGGGTTCGTCCGGTCCGTCCTGGGGAGGGATCCGACGGGACGGGCGGCTTGGACCGACAGCCCACTCCCGGAGGAAAGGGGCACCGCGGGGCCAGGAAGCAGGAGCAGCCGCCAAACCGAGGGAGGGACCGGATGGGGCTGGAAGGGGGCGGAATCACTTCCGGTCGGGGGCGCTCTGAGAGAGGCAGCCCCTGGAGGACGGAACGGAGGTCCCTGGAGGTGACTTGCGGGGCAAGGCCTGTGGCAGGGGTGTCGGAGGCAGCGGCTGTGGAGTGTGGCATTTCCCCCCGCTGTCCGTTCTGCCGACCACTCCGGAACCCTGCGGTCCGAGGCTCCGGGGCGGTGGGGGCCGATGGCGTAAGAGGGCCCAGCGCGGGGGTCTGAGAGCGGCATCTCAGATCCCTGCGTAACGGAAACCGCGAGGGTCCATAACCGTCGCCCAGAAAGCTGCGCGCGCATCTGGCGAGAGAGTCCCCGCGGCGCGCGCAGGCAGCTTTCGTAGTGACTCGGCTCTAGCCTCAGGGCCTGGCCACGCCTCTCTTTGTACCTGTCATCCTGCTTGACCAATGGGATGAGAGAACTCGTGCCACGCCCTCCACATGCCACGTTGGGTTGCCTATATATAGCCCCGGCCGGCCTATTCTGGCTCACACTCGCAGCTGTGCAGTGGCCATTGGACTGAGTTTCCTAGTGGTTGCACGGATCGCGGTGATGTGGCCCTCCCCTTACCCCCCTTCTGGCCCCCCCTTTCCCGTGACGTCGGAAGAAACCCGACGGAGCAGATTGGCTCGGGCCACAGTGAAGGTACACCCGCGGGTCTTGGCGCCGCGACCCAGCCTGATGTCCTCCAACGGAGGACTGTGGTCAGTCTGTGCCACTCCTGAGGCACACCGGCTAGCCCCTGGGCACCCCTGCGCTCCCCCAACCACGATCTTTTCAGGCAGCCTCGCCCCCTCAGCAGCCCAGCCCCTGCCCTTGCCAGTCACCCCCGGTGACGGTGACTTTGGGCAGGTGACTCCCAGGGTGCCCCCTCCGAACTTGGCCCTCGCCTCCTGCCCCGATCCGGGGCTCCCTGGGCTCCCGTGTCCATAACTGGGTCCTGGCCCTGCGATGCCCTCCCCCATGGCGAAGTGGCCACTGGGGGTCGGGGGTCGTCGGGATTGAGTGGAACATGGATACCTCACTCCCCCTCGGGACTGATTACTGCCACCAGCATGACCTTTGGTCTTAGGACCCAGTCTCCAGGATTTTCTCATCCCCTTTCTGGTTTCTCTGGTTGTGGCACCTCCTCCCTACAGCTGTGCTGTGCAGCATTGGCAGATATGACAGAAAGGGCCTCAATGTCTAGTTTTTAGGGTTTATAGAGTTTTCTCACTCTGGAACCACAGGCGTAAGCCACTCCACCCAGCTCCTTTTTTGATGTATTGTAAAGATGAGGTCTCGCCAAGTTGCCCAGGCTTGTATTGAAGCCTGGGCTCAGGCAATCCTCTTGCCTCTGCCTCCCAAAGTACTGGGATTACAAATGTGAGCCTCTGCACCTGTTTTTCTTTTTTAAATTATTAATATTTGAGTGGAGATCTCACTCTGTAACCCAGGCTGGAGTGCAGTGGCATGATCACAGCTCACTACAGCCTTGACCTCCTGGGCTTAGGAGATCCTTCTACCACAGCCTCCTGAGTAGCTGGGACAACAGGCTCACACCATCACACCTGGCTAATTTTTTTGTGTGTAGACATGAGGTCTTGCTATGTGCTCAGGCCTGGTGGCTCACACCTGTAATCCTAGCACTTAGGGGGTCCAAGACCAGAGGATCTCAGGATTTTGAGACCAGCCCAGGTAACATAGCGAGAAATCATCTCTACAGAAAATAAAATTAGCCAGACGTGGTGGCGCATGCCGGTGGTCCCAGCCACTTGGGAGACTGTGGCGGAAGGATCACCTGAGCCCTGAAGGTTAAAGCTGCAGTAGCCATGAGGGTGTCACCGCACTGCAGCCTGGGCGGCATAGTGAGATCCTGATTCCAAAACAAGCAAGAAACAAACAAAATAAAACAAAAAAGCTCCCAGGTAGGGTGTGAATAAAGGGGCCTATTGTTCTCATCCTGCTTTTCCTTTTCACAGTTAACGGAGTATCAGCAGAAACACAGCCCTGCTGTTCCTGCAGGAGCAAAGAAAAGGCAAAAAGTAAAAAATGACACCAGCCCTCAGACCACTTCTGGCAGTTGCCAGCTTCCCGAGGATGTGAGTCTTGGCTGATCAGGCTCCCGGGAATAGGGGGCTCACAGGGCAACGGAGGGTGGCGGGCAAGAAGATAGAGGAGGAAGTGTTGGGTACTGTTGGGCAAGCTCATCCAGGGTTCGGCTGGTGTGGTGGCTCATGCCTGTAATCCCAGCACTTTCAGAGGCCAAGGTGGGAGGAAACCTTGAGTTACGAATTCCAGATAAGTCTGGGCAACCCAGCAAGACCCCATCTGTCTAAAAACAAAATAAAAACCTGGTTAGATTGATACCTCTCCCTCCCCCAGTAATAGGATTGAGAGCAAATTGGTTGCACTCTTGGTCCTCTGGTTTTTCCATCTGTAAAAACGGGTAATATTGTGTTTCTTACACTAAAGAAGTTTCAATGAGAATTTATTTTTATATGAGTCACTGGTACGGGACCTGATGTCAACAGTTGCTATTTGATTGTCCTAATTCCAAGCCTCAAGAAGAAGCCAGCCTAGTGAAAACAGCCACTTGCCATCAAGCTTTCCCTCTAGGAAGCAGCAAAAGTGCCCAGAATGTGCAGAGGAAAGGGCGCTAGGATTAAGAAAAGATAGTTTAAGCCCATCTTTGTTACCAGCTTCTGGGAGATCACAGAAAAACCACTCTCCCCTTATCCTCAGTTTCCTACTCAGTAAGATGATGTTGGACTGCATTGGTAGCTCTGAAACTTTGAAGAAGATGTCAGACCAGGGGAGGGCTGACCCCTCGACCCTCCCATGGACGGGTCACTTGGGCTTTCTGGGCATGTGGCATCTCTTGCTGCAGACCACCACCAGAGGTGGACACAGGTTGTGGTTATGTGGTGGTGGGGAGACGGGGAGATGTGGCCTGTCCATCCACCGGCCCCTCCCTCCATAACTCCCCCCATACTTTGGGCAGGTGAGCGTATTGCAGGAGGAGAACGAATGCTGTCTGCACCAGATGGAGCCAGAGAACAAATTGGCTCATCAGAGGAAGCAGACAGGTGAGCTGGGGCTAGGAGGGCTGGAATCAGAGGAGGTGTCAGAGGCTGTGGGAATGGCCTGGAAAGGCTCAGTAAGGTGGGTGGCTTTTGGAAAGGTTCAGTAAGGTGGGTGGCTTTTGGGCAGATGAAAAGAGGTCAGTGCCAGTAGATGGCAGGTCTTGTCTTCTCTGTGAGCCTAGTGTTTCCAACTGCAACAAGTGGGGTGTGTCTATTTTCAGCCATCCATGTTGTCTTGGAAACAAAGCCATAATGAACCATAAGTAACTTGGAGGCCAGGCATGATGGCTCACGCATGTATTTCCAGTAGTTTGGGAGGCTGAGGCGAGAGGATCACTTGAGCCCAGGAGTTTGAGACAAGCCTAAGCAGACTAGCAAGAACTCATCTGTACAGAAAATAAAAAAATTACTCAGGTGTGGTGCTCATTCCTATAGTACCAGCTAGTTGGGAGACTGAGGCTGAAGGTTCACCTGGACCCAGGAGGTTGAGACTGTGGTGAGCCATGATCGTGCCGCTGCCTTCCAGATTGGGTCATTCCTGACTCAAAAAAAAAAAAAAAGTGGCTTGAAGGATTGGCCATCATTCAGGTGTGAGGAATTCCAGCTTGGAAAGCCAAGGTTGAGGGTCAGGTGCCTGGGATCTGAGGGCCAAGAAGAGGGTGTTTGAGAATCCAGAGGCCCTTATCGCATGCTTCCTTTGTCAGCTGAATCCCGACATCCAGAGCCCCCAGCAGGGCACTCTGAGGGAGAACAGCAGCTGCAAGCAGAGACTCAGTGGCTGCGGATGGAACTGGAGAGCCTGGCAGGACAGCTCCAGGTCCAGTTGCAGGAAAATGAGAGTTTGAGCCGCCTGAACCAGGAGCAGGAGGAGCGGCTGCTGAATCTGGAATGGGCAGCTGTGCACTGGGAAGAGCAGGTGAAGGAGCACAGGCAGGTGCTGGACACCATCCTGAGTGACCGCAGCAGCATCAGCCGCACGCTCCTCCAGAACGACCTGCTCAAGGATCTGCTGGATCTGATGGAGAATGAATTAACAAAGTTGGTGCGCACCCCCGGCTGCCTGCCCTCTTCCCGACCCCAGAGCCCTTCCTTGAAATGATACCCTTTCTCGGGCTCGGTGGCTCAGCCTATAATCCCAGCACTTTGGGAGGCCGAGGTGAGTGGATTGCCTGAGCTCGTGGGTTCGAGACCCACCCGGGCAACTTGGCGTGACCTCATCTCTACAATAAATCAAAAATTAGCTGGGCATGGTAGCCTGTAGTTCCAGGTACTTGGAAGGCTGAGATGGAAGGATCGCCGGAGCCCAGCGGGTTAAGCCTGCAGTGGCCAGGAGCAGCCACTGCACTCCAGTCTGGGTGACAGAGTGAGACTCCAACTCAAAAATAAAAATGAAAATAAAAAAAGAAATGGTACCCTTGAAGGCACCGTGTGAGCCAGAGCCCTGCTCTGATCTTCAGGGAGTGGGGATGACCCTCTAGCCTGCCTCACCACATTTCTGTGCCATGGAAAGTGGACACCAGGTTTCATTTCCATCCACTGTAGTTACTGACTGCTGCACTGATTACTTTTTTCTGTACAGATGAGTGAGAACATGGAGCTCAGCAGTGGGCTGTGTGCAGAGCAGCAAGAAAAGGAAGAGCTGGCCAAGAAGTTGGGCCAGCTCCTTGACAATCTGAGAGAATTGAACCAAATGGTAACCCTTCCCATTTGAGAAAGGGTGGCATGTGGGCAGTAGCCTCTGGGGAGGGGAGGTGCCAGGAAGGACAGAGGTCACTCCAACCTAGGGAGACACATGATGCCAACGGCCTGCCGACCAGTCTTGTGCCAGGTTCTTGCTGCCATGTCTCTTGACTTTTAGGGGTGGGTAGCCTTGGCCTCCTCCAAGGGCTGGACATGATCATCCCAGCTAAAGGCCTGGAGTCTCCATAATAGGGAAAGAGTGTCGCGACAGAGTCTCCCTGGGTTCAAGCTGGATTCCAGCCTCAGCTCTAATGGTCACTAGTCAAGTAATTGGCATTTCTAAGCCTGGTTTCCTTAATGTAAAAAGGAAGTTATCGCAGGCGTGGTGGCTAACACCTGTAATCTCAGCACACTAGGAGTCCAAGGACGGAGGACTGCTTGAGCCCAGGAGGATTGCTTGAGCCTAGGAGTTCCAGATCAACCTGGGCAGCATAGCAAGACTTCATCTTTTCTAAAAAACAGAAAATTTGCTGGATGTGGTGCCACATTCCTATAGTCCCAATTCAGGAGGCTCACTTAAGTCCTCGAGTTCAAGGTTGCAGTGAGCCCTGATCATGCCCCAGTACTCCAGAATAGGCCAGAGAGTGAGACCCCAACTAAAAAAAAAAAACAAAAAAAGGAATTGAGCACTTTGCTCATAGGAAATGTTGAACTTAAATGAAATCATTCATGTAAAGGACTGTGCATTTTGTGTGCAGCTACCAAGGAGATGTTGGTTGGCTCCCACACATCTGTGACCTAAAGTTAAAGTGGCAGGTAAGAAGGTGATGGAGTGTGAGTCTGGGCGAAAGGACCATGGACCTCTGGGCAAGAGGGCAGTCACATAGTCCAGGAGCGAGGAAGCTGGGCCCAGAGTGTTTCCACCACGCAATTTATGGCCTTGGGCCCGTCTGCCTGCAGGTGGAACGAAAGCACCAGGAGACCCTAGAGTCTGCAGGAGCAACGAGACCAGTATTTGGCCCAGCTGCAGCAGCAAGAGGCCGCCTATCAGCAAGTGGTCTCTGAGAAGGAGGTGCTGCACAAGGAGGTGCTACTACAGGCCCAGCTCCTGGATCAGGCAAAGGATCGGGCCCTTCAAGGCAAAGCCGAGGCCATTAAGGCCCGCCAGGAGATGCAGGAGATCCAGGTAAGGGTGGGGCCAGAGTGGGCCTTAAGGGAAGGACTTGTCCACCCTGGGCCTTCTCATTCCTTTCCTGCCTGCAGGAACGTCTGAAAGTTGCCGACCAGGAGCTGCAGGTCCAGCTAAACTTCATTGATCTCCTCGAGGAAGGTGAGTGAGCCTGAGGAAGCCAGGGTAATTTGCGGCCTGGGACCGAGGGCTTAGAAGAGACCTCTGGAACAGCTGATTGTTTTCCTTGGGTGAGGGACAGCCCAGGGTTACACAGTGAGGGTGGGGCAGAGGCAGCCCCTCTGTCTCCCTTGCTTGGTTATCTGAGGGGCCCTCTGACTGCTCCAGTAGAGTACAAATCAGGAGATGAGGATGACGAGAACCAGGACGAGGAGACTCCCCTGCCCATTCTGACCATCCCGGAGGATTTCAAGAGCCAAGAAGACATGGTGAGCCCGACCCCTTGCCTGACTCTGGGACTGGCTGGGCACCTTTATTTTCTTGGTTTCCCTGTCCTCTAATTTTCCTCAGTCTTCTCCCCTTCCTGGGTTCAGATCCAGATCCCATTACACATGTGAACAACAGGTGCACTCAAAGAGGCCCAGAAATGGGGCTTCCCTCTAACTACCTGCCCCAATGCCCCTCTGGGTTCCCCCTTCAAAAACACACCCCTCATGCCTGCCGGTGGCATACTTTCACATGGCTGTTCATGCCAGTGCTGAGAAGGAGCGGGCACAGCTGCAGCAGCGGCTGAACAAATCACAGAGAGCACAGCCCGTGCCTGGTCAAGCTGGCAGATCTGTCCCCAGGAGGCAGCAGAGGAGGTGACTTCAGCTCCTGGGACCAGGGTTGAGTCTGGGTCTGAGGAGCACTACCAGGCCCTCCAGGGGGCCATGGAGAATCTGCAGGTGAGGGAGTCACTCCTGACGGGCCCAAGGAGGGTGGGGTGGCAGGGTGCTGCCAACCCTGACTCTGGGTTCTGGCTCCAGAGCCGCTTCCTGGAGGTCATGTGGGAGAAGGCAGACATGCATTAGCAGATAGAGGAGCTGGAGCATCACTGCATTCAGCTCTCTGGAGAGACTGACGCTATCGGTGAGCCGGGACGTTAGAGTCATAGTGTGGCATCTCCCTGGGGGGTGGACAGGCCAGCCTCTGAGCCCTGCCATCCTGCAGGCGAGCTCCAAGCCCTGTTCCAGAATCAGAGGGCAGTGCTGAAGGAGTAGCACCTGGAGAAGGAGGAGTACATCATGCGACTGACCCAGGACAAGCAGGAGATGAAGGTAGGCCCAGGAGCAGCCGGTGGGCTAGGCAAGTGAAATATGTTGGCTTCCATCCAACCAGAGAGG
>NW_007252476.1:0-8427 GCF_000164805.1 Carlito syrichta | reverse complement strand
CCTCTCCATTCAATTCTATTCCTCTTTGTTCCATTTCTCTCCAATCCGTTCCTATCCATTCGACTACATTCCATTCCTTTCCACTCCATTACATTCCTCTTCAATCCATTCCATTCCTCTCCTTTCCCTTACATCCCATTTCATTCGATTCCATTCCTCTCTATTCAATTCCATTCCATTCCTCTCCATTCCATTCCTCTCCATTCAATTTCAGTCCACTGCAGTCCATTCATTCCACCCCATTCAATTCCATTACATTTCTTTCCACTCCATTCCTCTCCATTCCATTCCATTTCATTCCTCTTCTTTTTATTCCATTCCTCTCTATTTCATTCCATTCCTCTCCATTCTATTCCATTCCTATCCATTCCATTTCTTATTGTTCCATTCGATTCCATTTCATTCCATTCCACTCCATCCATTCCATTTCATTCTTCTCTATTCCATTCCACTCTACCCCATTCCATTCTATTCAACTCCATTCCATTCCAATCCTCTCTATTCCATTCCATTACATATGATACCATTCCATTGCATTCCATTCTTTTCTGCTCCATTCAATTCTTCTCCATTCCATACCTCTCTATTTCATTCCATTCCATTCCATTCTGTTCCAATTCTCTCCTTTCCATTATTCCCCATTCCATTCCATTTCTCTCCATTCCATTTCATTCCAATACTCTCCAATCGATTTGATTGCATTCCATTCCATTCCTCCCCATTCCATTGCATTCCTCTCCATTGCATTCCATTCCTTTCATCTTCATGAACTTCCCTTCCTCTCTATTCCTTTGCATTCCTCTCCATTCGATTCCACTCCATTCCATTCTATTCCATTCCTCTCCATTCCTCTCCATTCCATTACTCTCCATTCCATTCCTCTCCATTCCATTTCATTCCTCTCCATACCATTCCATTATTCTCCTTTCCATATCATTCCATTCTATTCCTTCCCATTCCATTCTAATCCACTCCATTCCATTCCATTTCACTCCATTCCATTCCATTCCTCTCCATTCCATTCCATTCCTCTGCATTCCACTCCATTCCATTCCATTGCATTTATTTCCACTCTATTCCATTTCATTCCATTCCTCTCCATTCCATTTCATTCCTCCCATTTCCATTCCTTTCCACTCCACTCCATTACATTCCTATCCATTTCATTTCATTCTATTCCATTCAACTCCACTCCTTTCCATTCTACTCCATTCCTCTCCATTCAATTATCTCCAATCCATTCTATACCCCCATACAATTCCTCAGCATTCCGTTACTTTCCAAAAGATTCCATTCCATTCCTCTCCATTTCCTTCCAATCCATTCCACTCCATTCAATTTCTCTCCACTCCATTCCATTTCTCTCCACTCCATTCCATTCGTCTCCACTCCATTCCTCTCCATTCCTTTCCTCTCCATTACACTCCAATCCATTTCACTCCATTCCTCTCCATTCCTTTCCTCTCCAATCCTTTACATTCCTCTGCATTCTACACCACTCCATTCCATTCCATTTCTTTTCCCTGTATTCCATTCCAACCATTCCTCTCCATTCCTTCCCATTCCATTTCAATCCTCCCTATTCCATTCCTTTCACTCCACTCCATTACATTTCCTTCCTATCAATTCCAATCCATTCTATTCCAATCATCTCCACTCCTTTCCGTTCTACTCTATTCCTCTCCCTTCAATTCTCTCCATTACATTGTATTCCCCCTTACCATTCCACTCCATCCCATTCCTCTCCAAACCATTCCATTCTATTGCATTCCTTTCCTCTCCATTCCCTTCCATTCCTCTCCCTACCATTCCATTCCTCACCATTCCATTTCACTCCTTTCCATTCCATTCCATTCCATTCCTCTCATTTCTATTCCTCTCTTTTCCATTACATTCCTCTCCATTCCATTCCTCTAAATTCCATTCCTCTCAATTCCTTTCAATTCCAGTATATTCCTCTAAAATCCATTCATCTTCATTCTTTTCCATTCCATTCTTATGCAATCCATTACTTTCATCTCCAATCCATTCCATTGCTCCTCTTTCCCTTCAATTCCATTTCATTTCATTCTATTACTCTCTATTCAATTCCATTCCTCTCCACTCCATTCCTCTCCATTCCATTCCAGTCGACGGCACTCCATTCATTCCATTCCATTGCATTCCATTACTTCCATTCCTCTCCTTTCGATTCCATTCCATTCCATTACTTTCAATACCATTCCATTGCTCTCCATTCCATTCCTCTGCATTCATTTCCATTTAATTCCATTCCATTCCATTCCATTGCATTCCATTCCTCTATATTCCTTTCCATTCCAATCCATTCCAATATATTTCACTCCATTCCATTAGTCTCCATTCCATTCCATTCCTCTCCATTCCTTTCCATACTATATCATTTCTCTCCATTCCATTCCATTCCTTTCTATTCCACTACCTTCCATTACACACCATTCCTGCCCATTCCATTCCTCTCCATTCCATTCCATTTCCCTTCATTCAATTTCTCTCCATTCCATTCCACTCCACTCCATTCAATTCCATTACTCTCCATTCAATTCCACTCCACTCCATTCCATTCCTCACCATTCCGTTCCATTCCCCTCTATTCTATTCCATTCCTACCCATTCCTTTCCCCTCCATTCCTTTTATTCTATTCCTATCCATTCCATTCCATTTCTCTCCATTTCATTCCATTCCTTTTCTCTCCTTTCCATTCCATTCTTCTCTATTCCTCTTTGTTCCATTCCATTCCATTCCATTTCCACTCCATTCCTCTCCATTCCATTCCATTTCATTCCTCTTCTTTCTTTTCCCTTCCAATCCATTCCATTCCATTCCTCTCCATTCCATTTCATTCCTCCTTGTTCCATTCCATTCAATTTCATTCCATTCCACTCCAATCCATTCCATTCCTCTATATTCCATTCCACTCTACTCCATTCCATTCTGTACATCTCCATTCCATTCCAATTCTTTGAATTTCATTCCATAACTGTCCTTTCCTTTCCATTCAAATCTATAACGTTCCATTCCATTTCATTCCTTTCTGCTCCATTCAATTCTTCTCCATACCATTCCTCTCTATTCCATTCCATTTCATTCCATTGTATTCCACTTCTCTCCTTTCCATTCCTTTTCATCCAATTCCATTCCATTGCTCTCCATTCCATTCCATTGAATTGCATTCCTATTCCATTCCTCTCCATTCGCTTCCACTCCATTCCATTCCATTCATCTCCATTCCTTTCTATTCAATTCTATTCAATTCCACTCCTCTCCATTCAAATCCACTCCATTCCATTCCATTCCTCTGCCTTCCAATCAATTCCCCTCCATTCTATTCCATTCCTCTCCAATCCATTCCTCTCCATTACTTCCATTCCATTCCTATCCATTCCATTTCATTCCATTCCTCTTGATACCATGTTATTCCTCTCCAATCTATTCCATTCTTCTCCTTTCCCTTCCATTACATTCCATTCCCCTCCATTCAATTCCATCCCATTCCTCTCCATTCCATTCCATTCCTCTCCATTCTCTTCCATTCCTCTCCATTCCATTCCATTCCTATTTGTTCCATTGCATTCCATTTCATTACATTCCACTCCATTCTATTCCATTCCATTCCACTCTACTTCATCCCATTCTATTCAACTTCATCCCTGTGCAATCCTCTCCATTTCATTCCATTCAAATTGATACCTTTCCATTCCATTCCATAACATTCCACTCAATTCAATTCTTCTCCATTCCATTCCTATCTATTCCCTTCATTTCATTAGATTCTATTCCATTTCTCTCCTTTCCATTCCTCTCCATTCCATACCATTCCATTGCTCTCCAATCCATTCCATTCCATTCCAATACTCTACATTCGATTTGATTGCATTCTATTTCATTCCTCTCCATTTCATTCCTCTCCATCACTTTCATTCCATTCCTATCCATTCCATTTTAATCCATTCCTCTCAATTCCATGATATTCCTCTCCAATTCATTCCATTCCTCTCCTTTCCCTTCCATTGCATTCCATTCCTCTCCATTTAATTCCATCCCATTCCTCTCCATTCCATTCAATTCCTCTCCATTTCATTCCATTCCTCTCCATTCCATTCCATTTCTATTTGTTCAATTCCATCCCATTCCATTCCATTCCACTCCATTCCATTCCTTTCCATTCCTCTCTTTTCCATTCCACTTTACTCCATTCCATTCTATTCAACTCCATTCCATTGCAGCCCTCTCCATTTCATTCCTTTCAAATCCATACCATTCCATTCCATTCCATTCCTTTCCACTCAATTCAGTTCTTCCCCAATCCATTCCTCTCTATTCCATTCCATTTCATTAGATTCTATTCCATTTCTCTACTTTACATTCCTCTCCATTCCATACCGTTCCATTGCTCTCCATTCCATTCCATTCCATTCCATTCCAATCCTCTCCATTTGATTCGATTGCATTCTATTCCATTCCTCTCCATTCCATTCCATTCCAATCCTCTCCATTCCATTCCATTCTTCTCCATGCCATTCCTCTCAATTCCATGCCATTCCTCTCCATTCCTTTCTATTCCACTCTATTCCTTTGCAATCTTCTCCATTCGATTCCATTCCATTCTATTCCATTACATTCCTCTCCATTACATTACATTCCATCTCTCCATTCTTTTGGTCTCCATTCCATTCCATACCTCTCTGTACCATTCCATTCCTCTCCATTCCATTCCATTCCTCTCCATTCCATTCCATTCCATTCCTTTTCTCTCCATTCTATTCCGCTACCTACCAGTTCACAACATTCCTGTCCATTCCATTGCATTTCCCTCCATTCCATTCTCTCCATGCCAACCCATTCCACTCCACCCCATTCCATTCCTTTCCATTCCATTCCTTTCCTTTCCGTTTCATTCCATTCCATTCCCCTCCATTCCATCCGTCTCCACTCCATTCATCTGTATTCCATTCCTCTCCATTCCATTCCACTCCATACCTCTCCATTCCATTCCTCTCCATTCCACTACCTTCCATTACACACCATTCCTCTCCATTCCATTTCTCTCCAGTCCATTGCATTTCCCTCCATTCCATTTCTCTCCATGCCATTCCATTCCACTCCACTCCATTCCATTCCATTCCTCTCCTTTCCATGCCTTTCCATTCTACTCCATTCCCCTCGATTGCATTCGTCTCCACTCCATTCCTCTCCATTCCATTACTCTCCATTCCTCTCCATTCCATTCCTCTCCATTCCTCCCCATTGCAGTCCATTCCATTCCTTTAAGCTTCATTAAATTCCTCTCCAACTACTACCTTCCATTACTCACCACTTCTGTCATCCTATTTCTCTCCATTCCATTGCATTTCCCTCTATTCCATTCTTCTCCATTCCATCCCATTCCACTCCACTCCATTCCACTCCATTACTCTCCATTCCATTCCACTCCACTCCATTCAACTCCACTCCATTCCATTCCTCTCCATTCCATAAGTTTCCCCTTCATTCTATTCATTCCTCTCCATTCCTTTCATTCCATTCCTATCCTTTCCATTCTATTCCATTCCTCTCCATTCATTTACATTGTTCTCCAATCCATTCCATTCCTCTGTTTTCCCTTCCATTGCATTCCAATCATCTTCATTCAATTCCATCCCATCCCTCTCCATTGCAATCCTCTCCTTTCCATTCCTCTCTATTCCATTTCATTCCTTTCCATTCCATCTATTCCATTACTCTCCATTCTATTCCATTCTTCTCCATTCCATTCCAATCCTCTCCATGCCATTCCATTCCTCTTTGTTCCATTCCATTCCATTTCATTCCATTCCACTCCATTCCTTTCCATTCCTCTCTATTCAATTCCACTCTACTCCATTCCATTCTATTCAACTCCATTCCATTGCAATCCTCTCCATTTCATTCCATTCCTCTCCATTTCATTCCATTCAAATCGATACCATTCCATTCCATTTCATTCCATTCCGCTTCATTCAATTCTTCTCTATCCATTCCTCTCTTTTCTATTCCATTTCATTCGATTCTATTCCATTCCTCTCCTTTCCATTCTTCTTCATCCCATTCCATTCCATTGCTCTCCGTTCCATTCCATTCATTCCTTTCCACTCCTCTCCATTCGATTCGATTGCATTCCATTCCATTCCTCACTATTCTTCTCCATTGCATTCCTATTCATGTCATTCCTTTGCATTCCTCTCCATTCCATTCCTTTCCATTCCTGTCCATTACATGGCATTCCTGTCCATTGCATTCTATTTCACTCTATTCCTTTTCATTCTTCTCCATTCCATTCCACTCCAACCCATTCCATTCCATTCCTCTCCATTCTATTCCATTCTGTTCAATTATTCTACTCCATTCTTCTCAACCCATTCCATTCCATTCCAAAACTCTCCATTCGATTAGACTGCATTCCTTTCCATTCCTCTCCATTCCATTCCATTCCTCTCTATTCCTTTGCATTCCTCTCCATTCCATTCCATCCCATTCAGTACCATTCCATTCCATTCCTATCCATTCCATTCCATTCCATTCCATTCTAATCCACTCCATTACAATCCCCGCTATTCCAATCCATTGGATTCCATTTCACTCCATTCTATTCCCTTCCGTTCTTCTCCATTTCATTCCATTCTTCTGCATTCGTCTCCATTCCATTCCATTCCATTCCTTTCCCCTCTGTTCCATTCCATCCATGCCATTCCTCTCCATTCCGTTCCATTTAATTTTCCTCCCAATTCCTTTACTTTCCACTCCACTTCATTCCTTTTCATTCCTGTTCATTCCATTCCCTTCTATTACAATCAACTCCACTCCTTTCAATTCTACTCCATTCGTCTCCATTCAATTCCCACCATTCCATTCATATTCCCCCCATATCTTTCCTCTCCGTTCCATTCATCTCCTATCCATTCCATTCCATTCTATTCCATTCCATTCCTCTCCATTCCCTTCCACTCCATTCCACTCTATTCAATTTCTCTCCATTCCATTCCATCCCCCTCCATTCCATTAGTCTCCACTCCATTCCACTCCTTTCCTTTCCACTCCATTACACTCCATTCCATTCCACTCCACTTCTCTCCATTCTATTCCTCTCCAGTCCATTCCTCTCCAGTCCATTCCACTCCATTGCATTCCTTTCCATTCCTCTCCATTCCATTGCCCTCCATTCCATTCCATTCTTCTCCGTACCATTTCATTCCTCTCCATTCCATTCCATTCTAATCCACTCCATTCCATTCTCCACTATTCCATTCCAATTCACTCCATTCCATTCCATTGCATTGCTCTCCATTTCATTTCATCCTTCCAATTCCATTCCATTAAACTCCATTCCTCTCCTTTCCACTCCATTTCAGTCCACTCCTCTCAATTCTATTCTATTCCTCTGCATTCCTTTCCTTTCCATTACCCTAAAACCCACTGTATTCCATTCCACTCCATTTCATTCCATTCCACTCCATTTTATTCCACTCCAATCCATTCCATTCCATTCTACTCAATTCCTTTCCATCTCATTCCATTCCATTCTATTCCATTCCTTTCCATTCCATTCCATTCCTCTCCATTCCATTGCTTTCCATTCCATTCATTCCATTCCACTCCATTACATTACATTCCCCTTTATTACATTTCATTACTCTCCATTAAATTCCATTCGATTCCATTGCATTCCATTCCACAACATTCCCTTCCCTTCCATTCTATTCTATTCCATACCACTCCATTCCATTCCATTACTCTGCATTCCACTCCTTTCCATTTCATTCTATTTCCTTCCCCTCTTTACCATTCCATTCATTTCCATTCCATTCCTCTTCATTCCATTCCATTCCGTTTCATTCCTCACAATTTCTTTCCTTTGCACTCCATTCCATTCCATTTCATTCCTATCCATTCCATTCCATGCTATTCCGATCAACCCCACTCCATTCCATTCTACTCAATTCCTCTCAATTCAATTCTCTCCATTCCATTTTTTCCACCCCATACCATTCCTCACCATTCCATTCTTCTCCAATCCATTCTATTCTATTCTATTCCATTCCGTTCCTCTCCATTCCCTTCCACTCCATTCATTTTCTCTCCATTCCATTCTTTTCCCTTCCATTCCATTCGTCTCCTATCCATTCCTCTCCATTCCATTCCTCTCCATTCCACTCCACTTCATTCCACTCCATTCTTCTCCATTCCATTCTTCTCCATTTTTTCCCATTCCATCTCATTCCTCTCCATTCCTTTCCATTCTTCTCCATTCTTCCCCATTCCATTCCATTCTATTCCTTTACTCTCCATTCCACTCCTCTCCATTCCACTACCTTCCATTATACACCACTACGGTTCATACCCATTTCTCTCCATTCAATTCCATTGCCCTCCATTCAATTTCTTTCCATTCC
>NW_007252475.1:0-8119 GCF_000164805.1 Carlito syrichta | reverse complement strand
TCTTTCTCTTATTAGCAATTTAGCACAATGTCAGACAGTAGTTACAACAGGCATTCCTATCTTTTCTGGAATTCAGTGGGACTATCTTTAATTTTCTCATTAAGGGGCCAGATTTGGAGCTGAGATACAAATATATTTCTCATAAAACAGAAACTACCTATCCCCAGTTAGATAACTTACTTCAGTAAAAAAGATGTATATTTTAGCATCTATGGCCCATCATGTACTCTTTCTCCTTAGATCTATTAGTAAAATGAATTACATAAACAAATTTTCCATATTAAATACAGAGAAGATCCCAAATTCCTAGAATAAACTCCATTTCATTATTATAAATAATTGTTTTAGGGTATTCTGTTTGCTAATTTTTTATTTAGAATTTCTTTATCAATATTAATAAATATAATTGGTCTCTAATCTTATTTTTTGATGACATCTTTGTCAGGCTTTGATATTAATATCTTCTTGCTATGATAAAAGAGAATTGGATGGCTTTCTTAATTTTCTATGCTTTGATGTAGATTAATTATCTGCCCTTTAAGATTGTGTTGGACCAAAAAAATGAAATACCTTGGCATCTTGCTACCCAGAGAAGTCAAAGACAGTTACAATGAAAACTACAAAACATTACTCAAAGAAATCAAAGATGACACAAACAAATGGAAAACTATTCCATTCTCATGGGATGAAAGAATCGGCAGTGTTAAGATGTCCATCCTCCCCAAGGAAATCTTTGTACTGACTTTCCCGAAATCTAACCCTACTGGGCATAAGTCTTGCTTGACACTTCCTGCTACTTGTCTTCTGCCCAATTCCAAATGTTTCTTGTTAGCCTTCATAAACTACATTTTGAAATCTAGAGATCTGTATCTCCTGATTTGCCAAATATAAAGTTTATGTTATTTTTGTTCTTTCTTCCACATGTGCGCATGTGTGTGTATATATATATTGCCTTATTGTTGTTTTCCTTATTATTTTCCAAAAGTGTGTTTGAAAGATTTCCAAATAAATACATAAATAAATAATGGTGATGCATATAAATATTTTACACTAAAAATGCCTGGGCTAATTTTAATATCATTAACCTGAACTAGCACCAGAAGGGGACAAAGGAAAGTAAACAATAAAAATAGACTAGTAGATGAGGAAAATTAGGGGAAACAAATTATAGCGAATACGCCCACAATTTAAAAACATAGTCTAGCTTGTCAAAATTGGATGATGATGTGATTTCCCTGACATATTCCTACCTCCACGGCTTGAGAGCAAATGTGAGTAGGAAATTGAGGTAACTGACATCATAGGTATGTGCAATTAATATGGCAGAAGAATCCCCAAAAGTAACATATATACTTACCCAAATGACTCTGAAAATAATCAGTTAAGAAACATAAACTAAAAATATTCACCAAAGAGAAATAATCATTCTGTTTATGTGAATGGGTCTGACAATCCATAACTGTAGACTTTTCAGTCCCATTCCAAGACTATTGAATCAGAATCTCTAGAAATATGATGCAGCAATCTGCATTTTAACTGCACAAGTGACCCTAATGCAAATTAAAGTGTGGGAACCACTGGCCCAAATAGATGCCACACCATTTACTGAACGACTTACATGTACTATTTTAGTGAATGCTCATGAATGTCTGTGAGGACGTTATTCAAAGATTTTTAGAAACAAAATATCTACAGCCTATGGAGGTTAAGAAACTTGCCCAAGGCCACAAGCTAGGAGGCAGCAGAGCCAAGCTTCCAACATACAAACTCAGGTTTGACTGACTCAAACAGCAAAATTCTAATTATCTTATAGTAGGGGTAAGTTATCTAAAATGTTTATAAAACCTTAGATTTAGAGGATGGAGAGGAGAACAGAGAGGCCAGACAGACAGGTATTTCCTCAAAAGGAAAGACTTCTGGAGAATATGAACATGTTCCAATTTGTCAACTAATTTCACAGATGAGAGCTACACACTCAGGGTACGTGACCAGCACCATCACACGGGCTTCCCATCCAGAAGGGCCCATACTTTGAGCTGAAAGGCCTGTGGTCACCACCTTGAAATTCTTGATGGTTTTATCATGGAATCCATGTTTTGTAAGTGATATCCAATGGGGCAAAGGAACATGACATAGGAGCCTGCAGTCTAGGCTCATTCACAGTCTCACCACTTCTGCCAGATGGGCATGTGGTCACCTAACTCCCCCTCCCCAGACTCACAACACCCACTAGCCTTCTTCACTTCTCACCACTGAATGACCACAGCTGCCTTCAGCCCCCAGCAGGGGCCTGAGTGCAAGTATAGGGAATGGCAGTGTACTTGGGTTTATACTCCCCAAGGTGTCTTGGATGGGGGCATGGAGACAGCTATCTCAGTGTATTTGGTGAGTGACTCAGTAAGGGTGAGCTTCTTATCTATCCCTGATCTGGACATAAGGATTGCAATGTACTTGGAGGCCACTGTCCCTCATGGGCTTGGGCAGTGGGCCTGTGGACAGAAAAGAGGCCTCTCTCAATTTCTCTGCACCCCTGGTCAGGCCCAACACATCAGTCAATGGCTAGAGAGAAGGGGAACCCAGGAGCTGATGGGCCATGTATGCACTAAGTCACAGAGTGGCACCTGTAGTTACCTGTAAGGGTTTACACTAGCCCTGTGAGCACTCCATGCCTGAGGGGGCATGACATTACACAGCAAAAAACTACAGCAACAACAGCAAAAACAATCTTGACAGGTAGAGAGAGATTCAGTGAGGTAGGGCAGAAAAAGCTTTATATTTCCATAGTTTTAATGGCAGTTTTTTGTGTGCTTTTTTGAACAAGGGAGTCCTACATTTTCATTCTGCACTGGACTCACAAACTGTGTAGTCAGGCCTGTACAGAGGAGATTTTAAGAGTTTTATGGGCTCATCCCTTATACCTGAAGGGTTATAATCATGCCCTTCTGCAAAAGGTCACTTGGAACCGAGATGCTGGATGATCATGCAAACACACACAGACACTTTGTTTGAGCTGAGTCTTGTTACATTTCATATTCTGAATTCTGTAAACTGACCTGTTACAATTCATATTCCAAATAAGACTGGAGAACTACAAAGAATACAAGGAAAAGCAGTTCCAACTTTTTCTTCATTTATATTTAAAACATGAGGATTCTGATTTAATCATGTAAGAACCTCCAAAGGAATCCCCTCGTAAACTAAGAGAATATGATCATTAAAATTAGCTAGAAACAAGGATTCTTCAGAGCAGCCAATCTGGCTACAAAACCTTTTTTTTTTTTTTTTTTTGAGTTGGAGTCTCACTCTGTTGCCCAGACTGGACTGCAGTGGCTGCTCTTGGCCACCGCAGCCTCGACCTGCTGGGCTCCAGCGATCCTTCCACCTCAGCCTTCTGAGTAGCCAGAATTACAGGTGCACGCTACCAATGCCCAGCTGATATTTTTTATTTATTGTAGAGATGAGGTCTCACCAAGTTGCCCAGGCAGGTCTCGAACCCGCAGGTTCAAGCAATCCACTCACCTCAGCCTCCCAAAGGCATGAGATTATAAGCTGAGCCACCGAGTCAGGCACAAAATTTTTTATTACCTTTATGAAGGAAATTTCTCCAGTAACCGTAACAAACATTAGGCAAGAGAAACAAATGTCCACTGCAGGATTTGTAAAAGTAGGTAGTCAAATTTGGGTAAAAAACTCATTTCAGTATTTATTTAGAGTATTGTATGTTTCATATACTTAAGAGTAACTCACAAAGAGAATATAAAGGTGTTATAATTATATCTTAAAATGAACCTGATAATTCCCTACAATCTGTTTTTTTAAGAGGGATAAAGAAGCTCCACTGCTGTAAATTGACCTGCTAAGTGAAAATGCAAGTTTTTTCTTAATAGCTTCTTCTGTTACATACCATAGGATGTGCATCCCTTCAGGTTGGACCTTGGCAATCTAAAATCATCTCATAAAACCACCAAAAGAGTTTTTCCTAAAATTCCATTCATTCTTCTCTTCTTTTGAGCAAAGATGAAAAACAAACCTGGTATTTTCTTATACTTCTTGAGTAAAAAAACAATTTTTTAAAGAATGGAGGGGGAAAACCCTAGAGAATTTTGGCAGAAATGAAGACCATAAAGTAGATTAAAGTATTTGGGTTCCACATGTTAGCTCATGTCCATAATTCCAGCATTTTCGGAGACCAAGATGGGTGGATTGCTTGAGCCCAGGAGTTCAAGACCAGCCTAGGCAACCTAGCAAGACCTCATCTCTATAAAAAAATAAAAAATAAAAATAAAAATAGCTGAGTGTGGTGGTGCATGCCTGTAGTCTCAGCTACTTAGGAGGCTGAGGCATGAGACCGCCTGAACCCACAAGATCTAGTTTGCTATGAGTCATGATGGTCATGATCATACCACTGCACTCCAATCTGGGCAATAGAGTGAAACCCCCAACTCCAAAAGAGTGTTGACCATTTTTATACATAATTCTGAAATGCACCTTACATCTTGTAAAAAATTAAAAAATTTAGTGTTTGGATATTTGAATTCATAGTTGTAAGACAAGAGACAAATAGTACAAATGGCTAGCAACACAAATACCACAAAAAGGAATCTAAGTTGCTTAATTCTATCAAATCACATCTTAGAAGTCTGAGTCAATCCCTCTCTCAAAAGATGAAAAAGGAAAAATGAACCACTAAATATATGAACACATAATATTTCTCATAGAATGATCTTTCCTCTTTCTTGTCCAGGCAAGTGTAAAATTCATTCAGAGAGTAAAATAAAAGGTATAAGAGACACCCACCTCTACTTTGCTTCTTTTGGTTGGAATTCATTATAATACTGTACTTGCATTCTTTCTGAGAACACACTTTCTGGCAAACCCAGATGAAAAAGAATTGAATGAGATGCAAATTAAAACTACACTGAGATACTACCTAACTTCAGTCAGAACTGCCATCATCAATGACTAAAAAAAATAGATGCTGGAGAGGATGTGGAGAAAAGGGAACACTTCTACACTGTTAGAGGTAGTGTACTTTATTACAGCCTCTGTGGAAAACAGTGTGGTGAGTCCTAAAAGTTCAGAAAATTAGCTTCCCATATGACCCCACAATCTCCCTACTGGGAATATACTCGTAAGAACTCAGATCACAGCTGGGCTCCATGGCTCAGCCTGTAATCCCGCACCTTTGGGAGGCTGAGGTGAGTGGATTGCCTGAGCCCGCGGGTTCGAGACCCGCCTGGGCAGCAAGACCTCATCTCTACAATAAATCAAAAAATCAGCCAGGTGTGGTAACGCATGCCTGTAATTCTGGCTACTTGGAAGGCTGAGGCGGAAGGAATGCCAGAGCCCAGCAGGTCGAGGCTGCGGTGGCTGGGAGCGGCCACTGCACTCCAGTCTGGGTGACAGAGTGAGACTCCAACTCAAAAAAAAAACCAAACAAACAAAAAAAAGAACTCAGATCACACTATAAAAAAGAAAACTGCACACATATGTTTATCACAGCATTGTTCACATAGAAAGAACATGGAATCAACCATGCTACCCATCCAAAGAGGACTGGATAAAATAATGTGGTGTATATTCACAATGGAATTTATGCAGCCATAAAAAAGAGCAAAATCATGAACTTCGCAGCAACCTGGGTGGAATTAGAGTTTATAATACTGAGTGATCTCTCACAGAAACAAAGATGTGAGTATCACATGTTCTCACTCATAAGTGGACCTTGAACAACTACTGTAATACTATAAGAAAAGGATTGACAGTAGCAGGAAACTGTGGCAGGGGGCAGGAGGAAGGGCAGGGAGGTGGGATTGACAGTAGTTGAGATCTGTCTGTGGGGGCACCCCTCATCAACAAGGGTACCTGCACAATGAATATTTGTATACCTAACCCTGAATTGTACACAATTCTAAAATAAAATAAAATTACATTAAGTTAAAAAAAAAGAATTGAATGAACACAGGCTGAGAATAGTGATCAGGACAATCCATTCCCCCAGAAAGGATGACTGTAATTGCACCTTTGTAATTGCAGTGAAGACTTGTCCAGAATGGCATTAGGCTGGGCAATTTGTGGTCCACTGGCCTGAATGTTGAGGGCTATGGTACATGGTTTGGCTAGAAATTTTTTTAAAAAGAGCAGTCAGAAATTATTCTTTCTATAGTTGTTCTTAATGCCATTGGTTACACATTGCACAATTGTCCTAATAAAGTGTTGTTAGTATTTTATGGGCATACATTGCTAATATTCACATCAGTAGCTATAACACAGACTTAATATACAAACTTGTTTTTCTTTCCTTTCATCCCCTGAAGTGACATTTAAAAAGAAATCTTTTTAAAGCATTTAAACCCCTTGATCCTCAAGTTCTAATGAGACTTAGAAGATTATCAGATGAAAACATAAGTGGATAAGTGAGATATATAAATAAAAACTATGAGTTTTAACAGTGTAACATATTTTCTTGCTAACTCAGAGCAACAACTATGTTATATTTTTGCTGTGAGAAAGCGTTTACTAAGCATCTAATTACACATGCAGAGAGAGTGCTTTTGATCATCTCTAGTCATAAACATGGTCATTTTTTACTCTATAATCAAAGTATGCTATATTCAGTCCCAATCTCTTATGTTTTTCTAAAATTCTCTGCTTCATGGTTACTTGATTCTTTCTGATAAGGAGTAATGAAGGTTATCAAAGGGCATGATGTACCAGACAAGTGGAAAAGTTGGATGTGTTCACAAGCATCAGCAAAGTGGTTTTTATTCTAAGCCAATACAATGTCCATATCAAGAAGAATGGGAAGACTTAGCCTCACTTTTGGTCACATTTGTGGTGTGAATGAGGCACTGAGGGAGAGCAGGTGAGATGAGTGGGGTCCCAAATGTGTAGTTACATCTCTAGCAAAGCTGTGTAAAAAAGGAAAAGCACTTACAAATTTAAGAGTTCTTTTAGATTAAATGCTCAAGAAATAAGGCTCTGCAAATATTCATTTCCATCAGCAACATTTATCATGTTCTACTAATACAGAATAATTTAATATAATGTGCAAGTATTAGCCAAGTTAATTCAGTGTTGGCCAAGGGCAACAATTGATAAACGCACAAATCGTAAGTTTTAGAAGAAGCTTCTTTAATAATACTTGATGAGATTAAAGAACAGTAGTTTTCAAAAAATGTTTTTTTAAAGCAGGACCAATAAAATTTACATATACAGTACCACATAATATTCTACTGGGTCTTATTTCAAGTAAAAGTGAAGAAATTTATTAAAGCAGGAAAATGAAAGACTGTAAAGAAAATATATACATGGAAAATGCAACATAATATATGTTACACAGTACTCTCTGGGACAAAGTTGGGAAGAAATAATAATCACTCTTTCCCAATATGTAAATCTTCTAGAAACTGGAGTTTTCCAAAAATTTTTGCATTCTTAATTTTTTTTTTTTTTTTTTGAGTTGGAGTCTCACTCTGTCACCCGACTGGAGTGCAGTGGCCACTCCCGGCCACAGCAGTCTAAACCTGCTGGGTTCCGTGATCCTTCTGCCTCAGCCTTCGAAGTAGCTGGAACTACAGGCATGCGCTACCACGCCCGGCTAATTTTTTTGATTTATTGTAGAGATGAGGTCTCGCCAAGTTGCCCAGGCGGGTCTCGATCCTGTGGGCTCAAGCAATTCACTCATCTCAGCCTCCCAAGGTGCGGGATTACAGGCTGAGCCACTGAGTCCGACTTTAATTTTTTTAATGTAGAAACTTGGAAATACATTATTTATCTCACTTTCTTGACACATAATATAACTTTCCCTGATGACACTTTTTTGCTGGACCTCCTGTCTTTTCACACCTCTCATTCTAGTGTCATCTTTGCTAGAGATGTAACTACACCTTTGGGGCCCCACTCATTTCACCTGCTCTCCCTCAGCGCCTCATCCATACCACAAATGTGACCAAAGGTGAGGCTGAGTCTTTCCATTCTTCTTGACATGGACATTGTATTGGCTTAGAATAAAGAAGGAATTTACTGAGCAGTGACCACCAGAGAGAGTCTAGAACTTGTTTCCTTGACATCATTTTCTGCTTTGTGGTTATTTGCTTCCTCATTTTAAGGTATAAGG
>NW_007252474.1:52323-54301 GCF_000164805.1 Carlito syrichta | reverse complement strand
CATCATGTTCAGTTATCTAAGACAGAAACAAGAATTCAATACCACATGTTTTCACTCAACTCTGGGACCTGAACATTATCACATTTGCGCAAATTAGGGATTGGTAGTTGCATAATCAATAAATCAAAGGGGATTGTGCTGTAGTTTATTCTTGTTGTTATATCAAAATGACTCATAACAGGCAATTTGAAAACAATAGAAATTTATTTTTCACAGATCTGTGGGCTGGAAAGTGCAAGATTAATAATCATGCTAGTTTAGTGTCTGTTGAGTTCTGCTCTCTGGATTCAAGATGATACTTGTCACTAAAGTCATGATTAAAAGCAGAAGGGGAAAAAAGGGAATGCTTGTTCCCTCCAGCACTTTTTAAAGGCACACATCTAATCATGATGACAAAACCTCATTATTATGTCACGTACAATAAGGTTCACCTTTTAATACCACCACAATAAGGAGTAAGTCTCAACACTAATTTTAGAGGAGACACAAACATTCAAACAATAGGATGAATGTTACATTTCTTCACTGTTTAAGAAGGCTATTCTTAACTTGCAGGACACTAATAAAAGAATAATAATAAAAGAATATTTAAAGCACATTAAATTAGAAAATCTGTATATTATGAAGTTGAAAATAAAAATGGTGAAGATAATAAATTAGAATTTTAAAAATTGCTAATTTTTAATTCGTATAGTCTATTGTATTATATAATATAATATATTTCCATAAAATTAATATACTTAAAATGGGATAACTCTAGTATATAGAAATAAGATTTTTTTATTTAAAAAAATACCAAGAATGTTTATAATACAAATAACTATTTTCTCTTTTAATGAGACACTCCTTTAGTATAAGGCTAAAGAAAATTTTAAATAAAGACATGAAAACATATATCATGCAAAAGAAACTCAAATAAAACTGCTATAGCTAATGCCCTGTCATAATATGAGAAAAGCATTATTGCAAATGAAAAAGATTGATTCTAAAAATATATATTTATACCGAATCATTACTAATTTTTAAAAAATAGATTACATGGAATGCTAATACAAGTTCAACATAGAATTGAAAGAAGCACATAAACAGGTCCTCAAAACAGGGATTTCACACTTTTATCTTGCTGCTTATAGTACAGGCTTTGCAGTGAGCCTATAGAAGACTTACGCTGAACAATTAATCAACACACAAATGAACACACATATTCTCTATGCAAATATCAAATATTTATATTATAAGTTCATATAAAAATGTTCCAAAAGTACACTACGATATCATCTTGCCAAGCACTTTAATATAAAAGTACAGTGCTGTATCTTCAAGGCAGAACCATGACAGCCAAGCTTTACCTGCTGATACTTGAATACAGTTACTCAAATTTAATATTAATTAATTTAAAATTAGTAACTTTTAAATCACTTCCTCAGTCACAATAGTTACTTTTAGACACAGACATAGAACACTTCCAACTTCACAGAAAACCTTCTAATTATAAGTTATTTAAAATATATGTCATTAACCAAACATTTGAAAACCCAAGTGGTTTGTAATTCAGTAATACATTTATAAATAAGTTAAGGGCTAAAAAATCACATTTAATATTCAAAATTACATAAATTCCCATGAAAATGAAGTCTTTCTTGTGAAAAACATATTTTCTTTATTGTATACACAACAAAAGACAAAAGCAGAAATTGAATTATCTGAGAATTCATCAAGGAATTTTAAAAAGGGAAATTTGATATTTACTGCCAGTAAATACAAGCAAAGTAGTAGAAGGAAAAAAATAAAAAGTACACAATTATGACTTTAAACACAATTACAGTGGGGATGTACAACAAGCAAAAGTATTTTTATTGGAAAATTATAAAACTGTGATGAAAGAATATTGACGCAAAAAATCAGATAAGGCATAGATTTTTGTTTCTGAATTAAACAGAAGAAATTGTTATGGTTTTTATAGATATCAATCATTATT
>NW_007252474.1:3204-52216 GCF_000164805.1 Carlito syrichta | reverse complement strand
AAAATTATCAAAATGGAGTACCACAAACAGACTTAGTACAGTCTTCATGTATTAAAGAAATTGACTTTGTTATAAAAACTATTCTACAAAAATATTATAGGAACTCTGACGTCATTACCACTAAATAAGAACTTTTATAAATGAAACAGAACAAAAGAAAAATGCTTGTAGGGTATGGAAAAAAGAGGACTACCTTCCAATACAGCCTTGATAGCTAAAGTGTTGAATAAAAGCAGCCAAACTTTCCTGTGAACATGGATAAAGAAACAAATATTACCTTGAATATAATATATTCACTGATTTATTTTTAAAGGGGCATTACACAATAACAATTATGTTTTTTTATTATTAGAAATGCAAGACTGGTTTAAAATATGAAAGAAAAAGCCCTAATAGATGTTCATATCTATTATCCCACCACTTTAGTAGGTTGTGGTAGGAGGATTGTATGAATCCAGGAAGACAAACCATCCTAGGTAACATATCTCTGCAAAAAAAAAAAAAAAAAAAAAAAGGAAAGAAAGAAAGAAAAGAAAAAAATAAATTACTCCTTGTGGTAGCATGTAATTTTATTGTATTACCAAGCATTCAGTAAGTCGAGGAGAGAGGATTCCTTGAGTGCAGTAGTTAGAAAATCCAATAAGCCATCATTGTGCCAATGCACCCCAGTCTTGGATGTAAAGCAAGACTCCTTACACAAAAATAAAAGAATAAAAGGAAAGAAAGAAAAAAAACACTTTGAACATAATCATAGTTTACATTGTGAACATTATATGGAGAAAACATATTGATAAGAATAAAATAAATGCAATATCATTATATAAAAAATCAATTAGAAAAATTTGAATATTATGATATTCTTTCAGGAAAGTTAAGACGAAAATTTCTAAACATAAATGAATTTTTTTTAACCAAACAGGGAATAATGCATATAATATGCATAGAACTTTTATAATACCTTCTATTTATTAGAAATAAACCCCTCACAGTGAAACTATTTCAAGAACGAAAATCATTACACCTAGAGAGAGAAAATAACAGTGTAATTATTTACAGATTAAATAGCTGTTTATTTAGAAAATAAAGAACAATTTATACTTGAAATTATAGTGTTAATACATAAAACCAATGAAACATCTGAATATACAATCAACATGCAAACTTCAAATGTATTTATACTTGTAACAGCACACATTTCTAAAATAAAATTTAAAATAAAGATGCCATTTACAAAAACAAGAAAGTAAAATACCTATATTACTGAGTGACTTCAAAACTAAAAATTACAAAACGTATGAGAGAGAAATTAAAGAAAATTTAACATTGAGATCACAGCCTGAATTTTGTTGGAGAAGTCAACACTACAAAGATCTATAATCTTTAAAAATTATGTGACAGATTAAATGCAGTCCGAAATGTAAATCCCATGAGAGCTTTTTTATGTCATTAGTTATCTATGTCATGCCAGATGAGCAATATGCCCATTTTATATTAAGATTAGGGAGGCACATCTCACATATACATGTGAAAACCAATTATCCCATTTATAAACTACAAAAAGTGAGCGTTTCTTTTTTATTTGAGGTGTCATGTACATAATATAAATTTCATCCACTTAAAAATTTTAATATATTCATTGAGTTACAACAAAGACCACTATGAAAAAGAAACACTGTAGCTATTGGCAGTCACTTTCTAATTCACCTTAAGCCCTTGGCCACCTCTATTCTATTTTCTGTTTCTATGGATTTCCCCAATCTTTATATTTCACACAAACAGACTCACATAACATGTAACTTTTAGAAAGGTTTAATGATAGAAATCTAATGGCCGGGCCAGGAGGCTCAGCCTGTAATTCCACGCCTTTGGGAGTCTGAGGTGAGTGGATTGCCTGAGCCCGTGGGTTCGAGACCCGCCTGGGCAGCGAGACCTCATCTCTACAGTAAATCAAAAAATCAGCTGGGCGTGGTAGCGCATGCCTGTAATTCCGGCTACTCAGAAGGCTGAGGCAGAAGGATCTCCGGAGCACAGCAGGTCGAGGCTGCGGTGGCCGGGAGCGGCCACTGCACTCCAGTCTGGGCTACAGAGTGAGACTCCAACTCAAAAAAAAAAAAAAAAAAAGAAATCTAATGTCCAGAAAATGCAGTCAGACACAACACCAGTGATATCTGTACTTGGTGGTGTGTATATTATACTTTAGTAACTCATTTTGAAATTTATTTTCATTGCTGAATCAAACAACGTAATTCATTTTCAGACTTACGTGGTCAAAATATTATTTTCATTTAATAAAATATAAAATTACCTGATAGACTCCAAACTCAAGGGTTTGAATTCTGAAACGTATGCTTACAACTATATAGTAGTGAAAATCCACATTTTTCTGTGTCAAGTAATTGTAAGCTTATCTTTGCACAGTTGCCTTGAGGAAAATAATCTGTTATCCTGCAGTGAAGAAAAAGTCACATTTCATTTTATTTTGGGGCAACAATCTGTGAAATAAGAGAATTATCCATGTATTTTAAGAAAATAATACCCTGAAAACAGATGAGAAAATATATCAGATTATAATAGTCACTTATTAAACAATACTTAAGTCCCCTCCTTTCTTTGAGGAATACATTAACCCCAGTGGATTTCTAAAAACTGAATAGTGTCAATTCTGATACGAGTAAATACTATGGTTTTTCTCTACATACATACCTGTAAATTAGGCACAGGAGATTATCAATACCCAATAATTTAACATAATAATTATAGCAATATGCTTACATCACTACTTTTGCATTCGCGGTCCTTATTAAGTAAACTAAGCACTTATTAAGTAACACAGCACTATGAGGATTGTGGATCTGATAACTAGTTGACGATAAGTGACAGACACCAAGAAACATACATAGCATGGATACTCCAGATCAAACAATGATTTATGTTTCGGTTGGGAAAGATCAATACTACCAAAGATTTGATCATGCTACTTAGAGCAGTTCACATTTAAAACTCATGAATTGTTTTTTCCTGAAATTTTCTACTAACACTTTTGGCTTAGGTTGATCCTAAGCAATGAAACCACAGAGAATGAAATTGTGGTTTAGGGGGTGTGCTGCAGCACATTATGTAATATTTATTTCAACATTGTACATTTAAGTTTTCGAAATCTTTCCTCATGTCTAAAAATCAACATAAGCTTATTCATATTATTCTATGCTTTTCTCCCTTTTATATATTTTTTTCTTTTTATAGCACTGTTTCAAAAAACTTGCTTATGTTTGAACATTGAGCCCTTTATTGACACCCATGGATGATCACTGCTGTTATGGGAGACTCCGATCCATGCTTCACATACGAGAGAGTTCAGAAGTTTCTAATAGAAAATAAAAAAATTTTCATGTAAGTAACCATTATGGTAGATTGTATTAGGTTTAAAAGTACAAATAGTGTATTTTTCATAAGATCCTTAAGTTTTTAAACAATATACTAAACTTAAAAAAAGTTCTGTAGTGTCTACATTTTTTATAAAATCAAGGTATTCAAGCATGTTTTTGTTACATGTATATATTGCCTTGTAGTGAAATTCAGGGTTGAAGTAAAACCATCTTCTGAAAAATGTACATTGTACTCATTAAATAAATTTTCATCCATCATCCCCCTCTCTCTCTGTCACTTCAGTGCTTTCAAGGTCTGTATTTCACTCTTTATGTCCATTTGTACCCGCTATTTATCTTCCACTTACATTTGAGAACATGTGGTATATGATATTCTGTTTCTTATTTATTTCACTTAAGATAATAGCCTCCAGTTCTATTCCTGTTGCTGCAAAAGACAGGATTTGCTTTTTTGGGTTGTGGAGTATTTCCTAGGGTATGTGTCTGTTTGTATGTGTTATTGTGTATGTGTGTGTGTGTATATATATAAACACATATACATTGGTATATGTGCAAAAATATATGCATAATACTTTTTTATTCAAACATTTTTATTTAAGCATTTGTTAATAGATACTTAGATTGCTTCCATATCTCTGATGCTGTGCACAATGTAACAGAATATGTAAAAGTGAGTGTTTCTTTTTGAAATAATTGGTTTTCATTTGTTTCGACACCAATTACTGTGATTGCTGGATTAAATGAGAGTACTGCTTTTATTTTTGAAAAATCGCCAAACTGATTCCCATAGGTATTGTACTAATTTACATTTCCACCAACAGTGTATAATATTCTGTTTTCTACACACGCTTGTGATCATGTTATTTTTTCCCTTTATTGATAGTCATTTTGATAGGTATAAGTTGGCATCTCATTGTAGTTTTCATTTACAATTATTTGATAATTAGTGATTTTTAGTATTTTATATGCTTGTTGGCCATTTTTACACTTGTTTTTGAATAATGTTTGAAATGGAATGCTGAAATTCTTTGAAACCTGAGTCCCAGGATTCAACAGAGTGACTGGTTGTCTTCAAATCTCCACCAACAGAGAAAATGAAGTAGCTCTGCTGTTACCTAACACCTGACTTAGCAATACTTGTAATATTAAAACACAGGCCAATGGTTTTTGGGAAGAGTTAGCGGTGATGAGCATGTATACATGAGCAGGGTTGGTGCTGAAAACTTCTGTTTCATGATATTTGTATTTCATGAGTCTATTCATTTGTGGTCAACCTGCACCATTAATATATACTTAGTTTTCTTCATATATAGCAAAATTAAATACCAAGATGTGTTTTAGAATTAAAGCATGTATGGAATCATGATTTCTATGAAAAAGTAATGAAATATGCATTAGCAGAAAGTGAATTCAAATAAACTATTTTAAAGTCAAGTAATATAAACTGCTTATTTGAAAATAATTCAAAAAAATATGTACAGAAAATAGATTATTTCCTTAAATGTTTTACTGGCTGAAATAAGCTTTTAATAAGGTATTTGAAAATTTTTAATTCCTACCATTTCTTCTTCATCATTTATGTAAAGCAGACTGGAGTTCATAGAAGCACATGCCATCATACTCTCATCGCAAGTTTTTTTTCCTTTCCAATGTAATAATAACTGTTGGAATAGGTAAACCATTCCTCTGGACAACTGCAATTATATGCTGAGGAAACATTGTAAATTACTCAGAAACAATATGAATGATTTAAAATGACATAGTGCAAATTTACAAAAGTATGTCATGTATGTATATAACATAGCTAGGTATTCTCTCAGGATGGTACATATAATTAAAAACCCACGGACTCAAGCACGAACACACTGTAAAACAGCAGCCTTTCATCCCCTAATTGTGTTCACACATGAAACAAGCCAGCAGACTAATGGTCACATTACACACACCTTTAAATCACTGAACAGACATACCTTATCTATAACATTAAAATTATTTATCTCATGATTTTATAGCAATATGAAATTGCAACAAATACAAAAAAGGGTATTGTGTTTTTGAATTAGTATTTATATTCATTGTTAAAGAAAATAAAATAAGCTCTTATATTCTTTATTTACAGACATCTATTGCTAAATTTTACAATTTTTTTCCTAAATATATCTCTGGTTATTTTTTTCATTTCAAAAGAACAATACAAAATTAAAACTCTGTTATATCAGAACTTTGGAAATCATTACACACTTTCTGGTTGCTTTCATTTTGGAAAGAATTGATCTGCTTCTTCGTTGCAGTAGCTAGACAATTTAAAATAATCTTTTACAAAATTAGTATATGAATAAGTCATAATAAATGTTAGTTCTTTGAAACTTGGTATATTGTTCAGATATAGAAAAATATAGAACTGTATGACAAAAAAATATAAGGTAATTGAGATTTTGAATAAATATTTTAATAGTGCAAAGAACCAAATTCAATATCTCATAAAATACTTGATTTAGGCAACTTTCAAAAATTAATTTCTATTTCTCAGTAAGGTTTTTCAATTTATAAAACATCTTTTTGGAGTTTGAAATCAGAACATATGCATCTATTTAAAGCAAATACTTTTTTATAATTATTCTTTCATTTATACTTTTTTACAAATTCAGAACAATCATTCCACATTTAGTTAAAAAACAAATATATAATGAGAATTCTATTCCTCAATGTTGCAATATATTTAGAGGCATTTTTATTCATTTAGGTGAAAAGCTCTCCTTTATTTTTCCAAAATATACTTACAAAGAACAATAACTATTGTTACCATGGTCACTATTAATGCCAAACAGATAATTCCCAGGATGCCAGCAATGAGCTTCTCTGGAGGTGATGATAAATCTATAGGAAAAGAAATAAAAACACAGAGAAAAGAGAGATGGAAATAGTCATTTAGAAGATTTGCAGACAAAAGAACTCACATGCATAACAATCTTATAGATAAACTTGGACCCCAAATTGCATAAACCACAATAATGTTTTTCTTAGAGTGCACCATTGCATTTTAGTAAATATAATGATCTGTGATTTTCTGGAAAAAGCTACAGATTTCAACAATGTCCAGGTAAAAATAGCATCCATATTTCATTTTAAAATAGCATAACTCTTCTTGTAATTCTGATATTCACAAATAAAAATATATGTGAACACTACCTGCTCTTTTCCCATATCCTGTTACCCAAACTGCTCATTCTGGACAATTACACTGGGGAGCTTTAAAATGCCATACCTTTGCTGTGGAAAGTTTTGTCATTGTCTAGAAGATCATGAATAGCAGTTGGAAGGCTTAATTCCGCATAGGTTATTTCCTGTTCAGTTACTAAAATGGAGCCTTTCTTGCCCTTAGACTTTCTCCCCTGGTTCTTCGGGTTTGGGGGCAAATTCAGTTTTGAGTAAATTACTCTGTGATTATCCATCTTTCTTGCTGTGTGTTATCAAGAACTCTTCTGTATAATAACAGTGCTTAAGAGGCAAATACATAGTTTGTAATGACAACGTGCCTAGCACAGTCAAAAGGAGCAAAATGGAGAGAAAGTACCTATAGTTACGTTACATTGAGGAATCTACAGTTTTTACTCTAATGTCCTTATACTTAAACAAGTTTCTTATAGAAAAATATATTTTTATAAAGGTGTATGCTTTTCAAAAAAAATATTATTGCTGTGGCAATGAAAAGCAATAAATTAGTAAACTAAAAAAGAAATTCATGAATTAAAATATATACATTAGTTAAGTCTGATTCACAAATATATTCTAATGTCAATATAAGACAATACCTGTATTAAAATTTTTAATATAGTTTATAGTAATTTTGAAATCCAAACTTTTTTAAGACTTGTCTGTACATGGAAAACATGTATGTGGACAAATATATTATAGTTTTCCTAATGAACTTTTATTTGATAGCTTACAGTCATTTATTGAAATGAATTAATGGTTACAAAATGGTTTTTTTAAAAGACTGATGAGTTCTGTTACATTATTAAGTAGGTTCAATTTTTATATTTTGGAAAATATTACATGACATAATAAACATGCATGACAGTATTGGAGATACTAAAACTTTAAAAAAATACTTATTTCATAGACGTACTGGGTATTACTTCCTGCCTAAAATGTAAAGCCATAAAACAATAAATAAAATTATAGATCATTTATGTAAAAACTCTCTTGGTTTAACATTACAACAAGATTCCATGACTGTCAAAATGATTCAAGGTCATTTTAGTTGTGTATTTGCAATAGGCAGATAATTCAATGTAATAATTTAGCCAATGGAATCTGGAGATAGAGAATTCTAGAATTAATTCTGACTTTGAAGTTTATAATGTGTACCCTTTAATAAGTTATTCAATATCTAATAACCCAGCTTATCAGTGAAAAGTGATCATAAGAGCAAATAAAATGTAATGCATATAAAACATTTGCTAAATTGGCACATAATGTTTTCAATAAATGTCAGCTATTTTAATTATTATTTTCATCACAATTTCTGTTTATTTCCGATTAATGTCAGTTAAAGCATGAAAAATAAATCATTAGTGAAGTCCCTTAGAGAAATATGCTATATCCTTTTGCAATATTTTGACCAAATTTTAAAAATATTTTTCAAAAACTTTTAATGAAATTTATTATTTTATGTAATCTACCTAATCCTCTTTTTTATTAAAAAGTAAATATTGATTTTATTATATCTACTTTAGGGTCTGATAATAGTGTATTTAACTTTCATTAATTTATTTACTTTAACAATCTCTGTACAAAAACTAACCATATATAACATTTTATATTAATCAAAGATACACAATGTTCTGATAAAAATCCAAAATTACTTGATAGTTATGATATTTACAGGTCACGTAAATAATATTGACTAACAAACCCAAATATGTGTGGATGCAATTAACTACTTCTCCACATACAATAATTTGAAAACTTTAAGAAATTCTCCAATATATTTCACATTCCCAGGTTCTATCCTGACTTACTCAAATAAAGGTATCATATTTACACTTTGATTTTATCGTGTGTGAATTGCACCTCCACTGCATCACAACTAATGTTAGCATCTCCCACTAAATGAGGTACTAATAGAGAGATGGAAAGTCGCTGTACATACCTTCTGTCCCAGAATGTCACAAATCCTTTAGTGGAAAGGCTGGAATAAATGGTGAAATTTAAAGGCATATATCCAGAACAAATAGAAACAATGTCTATGATCTTTACAGACTACCTTGTGAAGGCTCAGACTGAGGTAAGAATGGAAAAAGATGATTTCTCATCAATATGTCACTGAAGGTTTGAACAGGAAATTCTCATGCATGGGCTATTTTGAAATAAGTTTTTCTCATTACACACCTCCAAACTACAGGAGTTCTGAGCTCTTATTAAATGGACAAAGTAGACTTTGAACATGTGTCATTAGCTTGTTCATTTTCAAGTGCCTCTGAGAAACTGTTTTTATATTCTACAAGCCATGGAATGCAGAGAGTTACTACATATATAATTTTTTTCAATTTCAATCACAAATATTGCCAACTTAACCCTTGTTAAGAGTGTCTCAGCAGTTTAAAAAACAATTTTAGATAAGAGTGCTAAATTTTAAGCATTCTGTATGTCTTTCCATCATATCATTATTATGTGACTCTATTATGATAGAATAAATTATAAAACATGATAACATTATCAAGTATTTACTGATATTAGTCACTAATTATTATGAGAAATTACTACAGTTCCAACTTATTGTAACTGGCACAGACACCATCATCGACAAAGTTATATTCTTCTCTGCATTAGTTCTTAAATTCCTGCATTTGATTCTATGTTTTAAACAAATTATATAATCTTTAGATTCACCTTGTTAAAAATAAATGTATCTGGGAAGGATTAAATATTAATGAATTGTAAAATAGATCAGCATGCCAGAATATAACACACAACAAAATTTATTTTCAGACTCATGCAATCATATTACTGTCATTTAATGCAATATAAAATTACTCCAAACTCAGGTACTTTAATACTAAAGTGTATGCTTATAACTATATTTTTGTGAAGATCCACAACTACATGGTTCAAGTGCATCTGAGTATAGTATTACACAGTTATGCTGACCAGGATGTGATTCTCCTACCTAGTAATGAATAAAAATCAATAAGTCTGTTGTATTTTGGAGTATTATTGCATGAAACAAGAATATTTTTCCATACATTGTAAGAATAAATATTGTAAGAATGAATACTATGAAACCAGATAACGGCATTTTCATTTAATATTACAAAGAGCTGATTATCATGAAAACTGGATACAGTAGTTTCCTCTTATCCTAGTGGGAGACATTGACCTCAGTAGAAACCTGAAACCCCAGATAGTACAAATTCCTATAAACTATGTTTTCCCTATACATACAAACCTACAATAAAGTTTAACTTATAATACATTCTGCTTACACAAGAGATAAACAATAACCATAGTATAAAATAATAATTATAACAATATGCCTACATCACTACTCTTCCATTTGGGGCTATTATTGTGTAGACTAAAAATGCCTTGAACACAAGCACCACCTTGGCAAGACATTCCATCTGACAACTGAGACAGCTACTTAGTGACTAATAGACAGTAGCATAGACAGTATGAATACTCTGGCAAAGTAATGATTCATGTCCCAGGTGGGACAGATGCTTACTCCAAAAAGTTGCTCATACTACTCAGAACGTTACACAATTTAAAAATCATTAGTTGTTTCTAATTTTCTTTGATATTTTTTGACTGTGGTTGATCCTGAGTAACTGAAATCACAGAAAATAAAATTGCAAATAAGGAGGGCCTACTGTAGTATAATCTTTAATATTTATATCAAATTTTACTAACTTCAAATCTTTTCTTTAGCCGGGCTCGGTGGCTCAGCCTATAATCCTGCGCCTTTGGGAGGCTGAGGTGAGTGAATTGCCTGAGCCCGCAGGTTCGAGACCCACCTGGGCAGCGAGACCTCCTCTCTACAATAAATCAAAAAATCAGCCGGGCGTGGTAGCGCGAGCCTGTAATTCCGGCTACTGGGAAGGTTGAGGCGGAAGGATCGCCGGAGCCCAGCGGGTCGAGGCTGCGGTGGCCGGGAGCGGCCACTGCACTCCAGTCTGGGTGACCGAGTGAGACTCCAACTCAAAAAAAAAACTTTTCTTTATGTCTGTAATTCATCTTACACTTAATATATTATTCTTTGAATTTATCCTTTTATGTTTTTTCTTCTATATACACCATTAAAAAAACTTACTTAATTTTGAAAATTGAGTCTTTTTTTGACAACCAAAGATGATCACTGCTGCTATGACAGACTCCAATCCGTCCTGGCAGTTGCAGGAATTCCAGAAATGTCTAACAGAATAAATAGTATTCATGTAAATAATAATTTAGGCCTCAAACTGCCGCTGCCCATGGAGGACCTCGGCACCCTCCCCTCAGAGCTCCGGGCCCCCTCCCTGGCTGAAGTGCTCCACCCCACCTGAAGTCCTTGCGGCCCACAGAGGCATTTGACTCCCACCCTTCGGAGCTCCGGGCCCCCTTCCTGGCTGAAGCGCCCAACCTAGCCTCAAGCCACTACTACCCACAAAGACCCTCAGCTCCTGCCCCTCAGAGCTCTGGGTCCCCTCCCTGACTAAAGCAGCCCTCTCTGCCCCAAGCTGCCGCCACCCAAGGAGCTCTGGCCCCTCTCCCTGGCTGCAGAACCCAGCCCCACCCCAATCCTCCCCTGTTCAGGGAACCTGCAGCTCCCTCACCCTGGATCACTGGGGTCCCTTGTTGGCTGTATCACCCCACCGCCAGCCACCTTGCGCACTATGCTGACCAGCAACGCCCAGTGGTCTCAAACTCCGCCTCCCTCCACTAGCCCTTGGTCACCTCAAGACCAGAGAACAGCTGGAGCCCTGAGACCAGGCAGAGATCTGCATTTCCCCTTGAGCTCCACCCAGTTCTGCGCAGCCTCCAGCTTTGGACCTAAGAACAAAGAAAGAAAAAGAGGTCCAAGCTGCGTGTGACACACCGACACACAGCACCCGGCTGTCTCACACTGTGCCTGCCCCAGATGGACCTGGCTGCAGTAGAACCAGAGAAAATCTGGAGCCCAGTGACCAGGCAGAGACCTGCAGTGCCTCATCCACACAGCTCTGCCCAGCCTCCAACTTGGGGTTTAAGACCTCATGTTTGTGTAAGGGAATAGTACATCATAAGGAGTTTGGTCAGCTTGTGTATCATGTATCTGTATGATTGTATGTCCTACTTTGTTTGTTGTTGTTGCTACTGTTTTTTGTTTGATTGTGTTTGTTTTTGTTTTCTCTTACTCTTACCTGTCTTTAGGACTATTTTCATTTATTAGTGGGAACCTTTGTCTCTTTTCCTCTGACTCTTCTCTGTCTCCACCTTCCACTCTCCCCCACCCCCCAGACTCCATTTCTTTCCCTTTTCTTGCATCATTTTACTTTCAGGGAGCAAATCAATACTCCCACTTCATGAACAGATTGCAAGGCAGTGGGAAGCTGGTTCCAGTGTATCCATACACCTGTCAGTGGATACTGTGATCTGCAGTTAAATTTTGAATCACAGCTCCCTCATCAAATAAAACTCAAAACTGCAAAAGGAATAGCCCCAAACCTACATTCCAGCTTCAGAATCCAACAAACCAGATGATTCACACAAGGAAGAATAGGAGATTGACCCAACAGAAGTAAAAGCAACCCCACCAACCCTGAACAAAAGATTTAAAGAAGACAGAGGAAAAAATGGAAAAAGTGGGAGGCAAATCTTCACAAATGAAGAAAAACCAAAAGAAGAATATAGGTCTCACACAGATCCATGGGAGATCAGATAATGAGGAAACAGAGTTCAGAATGCAAACAATAAAGAGCTCCCCGAATGGTCACAGACTACAAACTTAGACATCAACACATTAATGGAGAGAATAAAAACAAATGAGGAGAGACAAGAGAAAAATAGGAAGGAGTTGATAACTGAGATAACAGCAGTAAAGAATACTGTGATTGAAATAAATAACCAACTAATGAGCACGGAAATCAGATTTAGCCAAGCAGAAGACAGAAGCTCAGAACTTGAAGACCAAAATACAGAACTAAACTAAACTGTCAAAAACATAGAAAAGAAACTTAAAGACAGACAAAACTGTCAAGAGATGAATGATTACTTCAAGAGAATGAATCTAAGAGTATTTGGACTTCCTGAGACAGAAAGAGAGACAGAGACCACCCTGGAATAACCATTCCATGGTATTATTCAAGAAAACGTCCCTCATCTCATCAGTGATGCTAAAATTCAAACACAAGAGATTCAGAGAACCCCAGCAAGATAACAAATGAGAAGACCAACTCCTAGGCACATAATAAATTGCCAGAACAAAGTAGGTACAAAAGAAAAAATCCGAAAAGCAGCAAGAGAAAAAGATCAGACTACCTACCAGCGTAGACCCATTAGATTTACAGCAGATTTATCTATAAAAACACTTCCGGCTAGGAGAGCTTGGAGAACAATATTCAAAGTTCTAAAAGATAAACAATTTCATCCAAGGGGGCCGTGTGGGACTTACTGCAGCAGCCACCTTTTCTGGAGGCAGTTGCAGTGGCGGCAGCAATTGCATGGGTCTGGCTGGAGCAGACAACCGCTGCGGTGACGGTATGGTGCATGGGACCTGCTGCAGCAGCCATTCTCTGCGGAGATTCTCACAGTCCGACTTGTCCCATCACCATCTTGCTGGAAATCTCGAAATTATTTTATTATTTTTCCTCTTGCATCAAATATAAAGAGAGTGTCTGATTTTTTGTTATTTCAAAGCATATTCCATGCTACCTCTTAAAGATTGAATCTAAAATCTAGAAAAATAAAATTTAAATCTCTATTTGTTTTCTTGGGATCAGAACAGTTTTTTGAGCCTTCCAAGAGTATGGCTAATATGGGCTAACTATATCAATATTTCTGTTAATTATATTTTAATATAGTTGTATGAACTAAATTAGTAGTCTTATTCTTATATATGCTTATGTACGTGTGTGTATTTCTATTAGAAATGAATTTATTTATATGTACATATGTATTGCAATTTTGTAAATTACAATGATATCTTTTCTATTAGTCAAATATAACAACAAAATTATTCATTACCAGTGCCAAATAATGTAACACTCGCTAATGTTCTCTTTTTAAATTTGAGATACTAACATCTACCATTCTTCTTATGAACATTGACACAGTATTTTTCAATTAAATAACATAACACAGTCATGTTTTGCTTAATGATGGTGTTACATTCTGAGAAATGCAAGATTTGACTTTTTTTTCATTTTGTGAACGACATAGCACTTACACAAACCTAGAGGATATAGCGTACTATACACCTATGCTGTATAAGGTAGTCAGTGGCTTCTAGGCTACAAACCTGTACAGTATGGTAGTCTATTGAATATTGTTGTCAATTATAAAACAAGAGCAAGGAATTATATGTCCAAACATAGAAAAGATTCTATTAAAACACTGTATAAAAGTTAAAAATGGTATAATCTACAGGTCATTTAACACGAATGAACCTTGTAGGACAGGAAGTTGGGAGTTACTCTGGGTGTAAGTGAGTGTTGAGTGACTTTAGAGTCTAGGGCATTACTTCACACTACAGGCAATTGCATAAACAAAGCGCACTATGGTATAATAAAGCCATAAAAATATTTTTTTTTAATAATAAATAGATGTTTGCTTACTGTCACTTTTTTCCTTATAAACTTTATATATGTTATTGACTCCTGTAATAATATATTAAAACACAAATGCATTGTACAATACAAATAGCATTTTCTTAATATCCTTATTCTATAAACATTTTTGTATTTGAAATTTTTTTCACTGTTTTTTAACTTTCAAAATTTGTATTAAAAGCTAACACAGTAGTTTACACATTAGTCTATGCCTCCACAGGGCCAGGATTTCTGATAGTAATTCCTTCCACTTCCACATCTTGTCCCGCTAGAGGGCTTTAGTAGCAATAACATGCATGGAGCTGTCACCTACTGTGATAACAATGCCTTCTTCTGCAACACCTCCTGAAGGATCTGCCTGAAGCTGCTGTTTTATAGTAAACTGTTCTTTATAAGCAGAAGGAGTGCACTAGAAAATAACAATTAAAAAGTGCAATGTAGAAAATATGTAAACCAGTAACATAATTTGTATTATCGAATATTATGTACTGTACATGATTGTATGTGCTATACATGGAAAGACACTCCACCAAAAAAAAAAAAAACCTTTTCTGGGCGGGGGGTTGGTCCCTTGCAGTACAGTCTTCCCCATTTAGGTAAGTGTCCAGGAACCCACTGGCATCAGCACACCAGGAAGCAATGTTTTGAGAGGCTATTTTCAGCTTCAGTGAGGTTTTTTTTTTTTTTTTAAGATTTTTCAATGCTTTTGCCCATTTCTCATGGGCAATGTATATGAAAAATGTGCGACAGTAAAATTTTGAATACAAATGACATGACCCACTACCTCATTCTCTCTATTCACCCAATCTCATCCTGAATGACTTTTTGTGATTCTCCAAATCAAAAACTCCTCACAGGGAAATGTTTTGCCAGTGTGGAACAAGCGAAACAAAAAATGGCAGAAACACGAAAGGCATCAGTATCGATGAATTTAAAAAACTATTTTGAGCAGTGAAAAACCATTTTTATAAGTGGATAGCGTCAAATAGTGGGTACTTTGAAGGTGACTGAAGTTAAAACATATAAGAATAAATACACAATATTTTAATAAACAAATTCCATTTTTGGCAGTCTCCTCCTTGTACTCTTAAACAACTGAGTGTACAAGACATTTATATACACCAGCATCATCACAGACACAAATTAGATTCATTATAAGTGTATGCAACAACAATTGTATAAGAGGTCCAACACTGCCAAAAATATCGTTATACAGCAAATTATTACATGTCAAGTCTTTTTAATATATAACAACATAGGTTTTTATATTTCTGGAATTTAACTTTAATGAACTCTATGCTTATACAAAGACATTATAAAAGTATCAACAAGGCAAAAATTACACAAAGTAACAGGTGTAGATATGTATTCAATATGATATAAAAAGTATATATGTGTACATACATACATATATAATCTAAATAGATATTACTATGACTATTTTAATAATGGCAATACATAGTATACATACATAGTATCCTAAGTGTGAAGAGCAGTTTGAAAGCCAATAAAAGTTAAAAATATACTTGTAGTATGATGTCAAATAACTTATTTTTCAAAATTTTAAGGATTCAAGATGACCACAAAGCCGTAGTTGACATGCTCCTTTCTTGCCAAAAGGAACAGAGAAGGTGGACCTAGCTGCCAGTAAACTTGTGACTGCTTGTTCTCTATTTTTGTTTCCATGTGAATTCCTGCATAATATTCTTTAGGTCTGAGAAAACTTATATTGGTAATTTGATGAACATTAAATTGAATCTGTAGATTGCCTTGTGTAGTAAGAACATCTTGTCAATACTGATTCTTCAATCAATGAGCATGGAATATTTTCCACTTGCTTGTGTCATCCTTGAATTATTTGAACATTGTTTTCTGGTTCTCATTGCAAAGCTCTTCTACTTTTTGATTAAGTGGATGCCAAGGTATTTCATTGTCATTGTGGCTATTGTGAATGGGATTGCTCCTTTTATTTGGTTCTCTGTTTGCCTATTGCTGGTGTATAGAAATGTGATGGTCTTTTTATACTGATTTTGTACCCCAAGATTCACTAAAGTTGATTATCAGTGCAAGACGGTTTTTGACAGACTCTCTGGGGTTTTCAAAGTAAGGAATAGTATTATCCACAAAGAGGGGTATCTTAACTTTCTCTTTTCCTATTCAGATATCCCTTATTTCCTTTTCTAGCCAGATTGCTCTCATGAGGACTTGTAGCACTGTGTTGAACAGGAGAAGTGAAAGGGGCATGTGTGTCTTATTCTTATTTAAAGAAGAATATGTCTGGTTTCTGTCCATTGAGAAAATGTTGGCAGTGGGCTTATTTTGGATGACTCTTACTATTTTGAGAAATGTATCTTCTATGTCTAGGTGCTTGATGGTTTTTATCAAGAAGGGATGTTTGATGTATGATGTTTTAGCATCCAGTGAAATAATCATGTGGTTCTTGGCTTTACTTCTGTTAATGTGCTGAATTACATTTATGGTCTTGCAAATGTTGAACCACACTGCATCCCTCGAATGAAGCTCATCTCATCATGGTGGAGGATACTTCAGATGTGATGTTGAATATAATATGCTAGAATCTTCCTTAGAATTTAGTCTCTATTTTTATCGTGGTAATTGCTAGGTAATTATCTTTCCTTGTTGGGTCTTTGACAGATTTCTGGCTGACCAACATCCAGAAGCATGAAACTGGACCACTACCTATCACCATGAACAAAAATTAACTGTAAGTGGATCAAAGACTCTAAAGATAAAAACTCAAAATATAAGAATCTTTTTTTTAAAAAAGTAGGAAACACTCTTATGCACACTGGAATAAGTAGTGAATTTTTGACCAAATTCCCAAAAGCAAATGCCTTCACACTAAAGTGGGCAAGTGGGATCTCATCAAACTGAAAAGCTTTTGCACAGTAAAAGAAACTATCAAGAGATTTAAAAGACAACCCACAGAGTGGATGAAAACATTTGCTAAATATGTGTCAAACAAAGGTATAATATCCAGCATCTACAAGGAACTCAAAGGAACAGAATGGAAAAAAAAAAACATAACCCTAATAAAAAGCGGTTAAAGGGCATGAGAACTCTTGTCAAAAAAAGATAAACACACAGTTAGTAGATACATTAAAAACAATTCCCAACCTCACTAATCATCAGATAAATGAAAATCAAAAGTACAATGAGATATCACCTAACTCCAGTAAAGATGGTCATTATTCATAATTTTAAAAAACAATATATGCTGGTGTAAGGGTGGAAAAAATGAAATGCATCTACACTGTTGGTAGTGCAAGCTATTTCAAACTCTATGAAAAGCAGTGTGTCGATTTCTAATAGAACTAAACATTGACAATTCTTAGGATCCAGCAATCCCCATCTGGGGATATACCCGGAGGAATATAAATTATTCTACAAGAAAATTAAAAAAAAAAATAAACTCGTATACATATGTTTTTTTGTTTTCCCACCCTATTAACAATAGCAAAACATGGATATCATTTTACTGTCCATTGAAAATGGACTGGATAAAGAAAATCTGGTACATATATACAATGGTGCATTATGCAGTCATAAGAAGAACCATATCATGGATTTTGAAGCAAACTGGAAGGAATTGAAGACCATTATATTCAGTTATCTATAACAGAAAAAAACTGAATACCCCATGTTTTCACTCAACTATGGGACCTGAATATTATCACATTTGCGCAAAAGAGGGATTGGTAGTTGCATAATCAATAAATCAAAGGGAATTGTGCTGTAGTTTATTCTTACAGTTATATCAAAATGACACGTAACAGACAATTTGAAAACAATAGAAATTTATTTTTCACAAATCTGTGGACTGGAAAGTGCAAGATTAATAATCATGCTAGTTTAGTGTCTGTTGAGTTCTGCTCTCTGGATTCAAGATGATACTTGTCGCTAAAGTCATGACTAAAGGCAGAAGGGAAAAAAAGTGAATACTTGTTCCCACCAGCACTTTTTAAAGGCACCATCTATTCTTGATGACAAAACCACAAAATGTTGTCACGTACAATAAGGTTCATCTCTTAATACCACCACAATGAGTACGTTTCAACATGAATTTTAGAGGAGACACAAATATTAAAACAGTAGGATGCATGTTACATTTCTTCACTATTTAAGAAGGGTATCCTGTAACTTACAGGGCACTAATAAAAGAATATTTAAAGCACATTATATAAACAAATCTGTATATTATAAAGTAAACAATAAAAATGGTGAAGATAAATTTAATAAATTAGAATTTTAAAAATTGCTAATTTTCAATTCATATAGTCTATTGTATTATAATTAATTTTATTATATAATATATTTCCATAAAAATGAATATACTTAAAAATGGGATAACTTTAATGTATAGAAATAAAATTATTTTTATTTAAAAAATACCAAGAAAGTTTATAATAAAAATAACTATTTTCTCTTTTAATGAGACACTCCTTTAATATAAGCCTAAAGAAAAATTTAAATAAAGACATGAAAACATATACCATGCAAAAGAAACTCAAATAAAACTGCTATAGTTAATGTCCTGTCATAATACAAGAGAAAAGCCTTATTGCAAATGAAAAAGCATGCTTCTAAAAATATACATTTATACCGAATCATTAGTAATATTTTAAAAATAGATTATATAGAATGCTTATACAAATACAACATAGAATTGAAAGCACTCAAACAGGTCCTCAAAAGCAGGGATTTCACACTTTTCTCTAGCTGCTATAATATAGACTTTGCAGTGAATCTATAGAACATTTAAACTCAAAAAATAATCAACACACAAATGAACACACACATACACTCTCTATGCAAATATCAAATTTTATATTTTAAGTTCATATGAAAATGTTCCAAAAGTACATTACGATATCATCTTACCAAGCACTTTAATATAAAAATACAGTGCTGTATTTTCAAGGCAGAACCATGACAGTCAAGCTTTTCCTGTTGATACTTGAATACAGTTACTCAAATTTAATATTAATTAACTAGGAATTAGTAACTTTTAAATCACTTCCTCAGTCACAATAGACACAGCTTCCAACTTCACAGAAAACCTGATTATAAGTTATTTAAAATATATGTCATTAACCAAACATTTAGAAACCCAAATGACTTGTAATTCAGTAATATATTTATGAATAAATTAAGGGCTAAAAATATCACATTGAATGTTCAAAATTATATAAATTCTGATGAAAATATGTCTTTCTTGTGAAAAACAGATTTTCTTTAATGTATACACAACAAAAGACAAAAGCAGATATTGAATTATCTGAGAATTCATCAAGAAAATTTAAAATGGGAAATTTGATATTTACTGCCAGTAAATCAAGCAAAGTAGTAGAAGGGAAAAAAATAAAAAAGTACACAATTATGACTTCAAACACAGTTACAGTGGGGATGTACAATAAGCAAATGTATTTTTATTGAAAAACTATGAAATTGTGATGAAAGAATATTGATGAAAAAATCAGATAAGGCACAGATTTTTGTTTCTGAATTAAACAAGAGAAATTGTTATGGTTTTTATAGATATCAATCATTATTAATATTTAACTATATTCAGTATACATTTTCATATCCATATAGAATGTAATCTAGAAAATAAAAATTATCAAAATGCAGTACCACAAACAGAAACTTAGTACAGTCTTCATGTATTAAAGATATTGACTTTTTATAAAAACTTTTCTACAAAAATATTATAGGAACTAAGACATCAATATCACTGAATAAGAACTTTTATAAATGAAACAGTACTAATAAAAAATGCTTCTAGGGTACAGAAAAAAGAGGATAGCCATTTAATACAGCCTTGATAGTCAAAATGTTGAATAAAAGCAGTCAAACTTTCCTGTGAACATGGATAAAGAAACAAATATTACCTTGAATATAATATATTCACTGATTTATTTTTAAAGGGGCATTACACAATAGCAATTGTTTTTTTTTTTAGAGACGCAAGAATGGTTTAAAATATGGAAGAAATAAGCCCTAACAAATGTTCGTATCTATTATCCCAACACTTTAGTAGGTTGTGGTAGGATTGTTTGAATCCAGGAAGACAAACCATTCCAGGTAACATATCTCTGCAAAAAGAAAGAAAGAAAGAAAGAAAAAAAGAAAGGAAAGAAAGAAAAGAAAAAAATTACTCCTTGTGGTAATACTGTGCTACCAAGTATTCAAGAAGTTGAGGAGAGAAGATTCCTTGAGTGCAGTAGTTAGAAAATGCAATAAGCCATCATTCTGTCACTACACCCAGTCTTGGAAGCAGAGCAAGACTCCTTACACAAAAATAAGAGAATAAAAGAAAAGAAAGAAGGAAAGAAAACACTTTGAAGATAATCATAGTTTACATTGTGAACATTATATGGAGAAAATATATTGATAAGAATAAAATAGGCCGGGTTCAGTGGCTCAGCCTGTAATCCCAGCATTTTGGGAGGCCGAGGTGAGTGAATTGCCTGAGCCCACAGGTTCGAGACCCGCCTGGGCAAATTGGCGAGACCTCATCTTTACAATAAATCAAAAATTAGCTGGGTGTGGTAGCGTTTGCCAGTAGTTCCAGCTACTTGGAAGGCTGAGGCGGTAGGATCGCCGGAGCCCAGCAGGTCGAGGCTGCGGTGGCCAGGAGTGGTGACTGCACTCCAGTCTGGGCGACAGTGAGACTCCAACTCAAAATTTAAAAAGTTAAATCAAATCAAATCAAATCAATATCATTAGATAAAAATCAATTAGAAAAATTAGAATATTGCTATATTTCTTCGAGAAAGTTAAGATGAAAATTTCTAAACATAAATGAATTTGTTACCAAACAGGGAATAATGCATAGAATATGCATGGAAGTTTTATTATACCTTCTATTTATTAGAAATAAACCCCTCACAATGAATCTATATAAAGAAAGAAAATCATTACACCTAGAGAGAGAAAATAAAAGTGTAATTATTTACAGATAAAATAGCTGATTATTTAGAAAATACAGAACAATCTATACTTGAAATTATAGTGTTAATACATAAAATCATTGAAGCAACTGAATATACAATCAACATGCAAACTTCATCGGTATTTACACTTATAGCAACACACATTTCTAAATAAATTTTAAAATAAAGATGCCATTTATAAAAAAAAAGAAAGTAAAGTACAGATATTACTGTTTGACTTCAAAACTAAAAAATTACAAAATGTGTGATAGAGAGAAATTAAAGAAAACTTAACATTGAAGCACAGCCTGAATTTTGTTGACGTCAACACTACAAAGATCCATAATCTTTAAAAATTATGTGACAGATTAAATGCAGTCCCAAATGTAAATCTCATGAGAGCTTTTTGATGTCATTATTTATTTATTTATTGCCAAATGAGTAATATGCCCATTTCATATTAAGATTAGGGAGGCACATCTCACATATTCATGTGAAACCCAATTAACCCATTTATAAACTACAAAAAGTGAGCGTTTATTTTTTAGTTGAGGTGTCATGTACATAATTAAATTTCATCCACTTAAAAAATTTTAATATATTCACAGAGTTCCAACTAAGACAACTATCAAAAAAACAAACAAACAAAAAAAACACTAGCTATTGGCAGTCACTTTCTAATTCACCTTAAGCCCTTAGCCACACTATTCTATTTTCTGTCTCTATGGATTTGCCTATTGTTGATATTTCACACACAGACTCACATTACATGTAACTTTTAGAAAGGTTTAATGACACAAATCTAATATCCAGGAAAAGAAGTCAGCCACAACAGTAGCGATATCTGCACTTGGTGGGGTGTATAATATACTTTAGTAACTCATTTTGAAATTTATTTTCATTCTGAAATAAACAGCATAATTCATTTTCAGACTTATGTGATCAAAATATTACTTTTATTTCATAAAATATAAAATTACCTGATAGTCCAAACTCAGGTGTTTGAATTCTGAAACGTATGCTTACAACTATATAGTTGTGGAATTCCACATTTGTTTGCCTGAAGTAGTTGGAAGCGTATCCTTGCACAGTTGTATTGAGCAAAATATTCTTTTATCCTATAGTGAAGAAAAAGCCACAATTCATTTTGTTTTGGGGTAACAATCTGCGAAATAAGAGAATTATCCATGTATTTAAAGAAAATAATACCTTGATAAGAGGTTATAACATTTATCATATTATAATAGTCAGTTATTAAACAAAACTTAAGTCCTCCCCCTTACTTTGAGGGATACATTAACTCTAGGGGATTCCTGAAACCATGAATAGTGCCAGTTCTCATACAAGTAAACACTATGTTTTTTCTCTACACGCATACCTGTAAATTAGGCACAAGAGATCATCAATACCCAATAATTTAACATAATAATTATACCAATACCCTTACATCACTACTCTTGCATTTGAGATTCTTATTAAGTAAACTAAGGACTTATTAACTAAAACAGCACTATGAAGATAGTGGATCTGATAACAAGATGACTATAAGTGACGGACACCAAGTAGCAAACACAGTATGGATACTCCAGACAAAACAATGATTCATGTTTCAGGAGGGAAAGATCAATACTACCAAAGATTTGATCATGCTACTCACAGCAGTTCACATTAAAACTCATGAGTTGTTTTTTCCTGAAATTTTTTACTAATACTTTTGACTGAGGTTGATCCTGAGCAATGAAACCACAGAGAGTGAAATTGTGGATTAGGGGGTGTACTGTAGCACATTATATAATATTTATTTCAACATTGCACTAGCTTTCGAAATCTTTCCTCATGTCTAAAAATCAACATAAGCTTATTCATATTATTCTTTGAATTTCTCCCTTTTATATATTTTTTCTCTTTGTAGCACTGTTCCAAAAAACTTACTTATGTTTGAACATTGAGCCCTTTATTGACACCCATGGATGATCACTGCTGTTACGGGAGACTCCAATCCATGCTTCATGTACGAGAGAGTCCAAAAGTTTCTAACAGAAAATAAAAAAATTTTCATGTAAGTAACCATTATGATAGATTATATTAGCTTTAAAAGTACAAATAGTGTATTTTTCATAAGATCTTTAAGCTTTTAAACAATATACTAAACTTAAAAAGTTTTCTGTAGTGTCTACATTTTGTGTGTAAATTCAAGGTATTCAAGCATGTTTTAATTACATGTAATGACGTTCAGGGTTGAAGTAAAACCATCATCTGAAAAATGTACATTGTACCCATTAAATAATTTCTCATCCATCATCCCCCTCCCACTTTCTGTCCCTTCAGTGTTTTCAAGATCTGTATTTCACTCTTTATGTCCATTTGTACCCGCTATTTATCTTCCACTTATATATGAGAACATGTTGTATATGATTTTCTGTTTATATTTATTTCACTAATGATAACAGCCTCCAGTTCTATTCCTGTTGCAGCAAAAGTCATGATTTACTTTTTCAGGTTGTGGAGTGTTTCCCAGGGTATGTGTCTGTTTGTGTGTGTTATTGTGTATATGTGTGTTTGTGCATATAAACACACATACATATGGTGTATGTGCATATATATATGAATAATACATTCTTATTCAAACATTTTTATTCAAGCATTGTTATTGGACACTTAGATTACATCCATATCTCTGATGTTGTGCATAATGCAACAGAAAATATATAAGTGAGTGTTTCTTTATGATATAATTGGTTTTCATTTGTGTAGATACCCAGTAGTGTGATGGCCAGAATAAAAGGCAGTACTGCTGTTAGTTTTGAAAAATCTCCGAATTGTTTCCCACAATATTGTACTAATTTACATTCCCACCAACAGTGTATAATGTTCTGATTTCTCCACATGCTTGTAATCATCTGTTATTTTTTTGTCTTTATTGATAGTCATTTTGACTGGCATAAGTTGGCATCTCATTGTAATATTCATTGTCATTTCTTTGATGATTAGTGATGTTGAGTATTTTTATAAGCTTGTTGGCCATTCTTATATATGCATTTGAATAGTGTTGATCTAAAGAGAACTCTTTTAATGTTTAACTTAATAATTTTATCCTCCTGAAGATAATTTAAAAAACTGTTATTCACATAATTTAATAGTCACCCATGTTGTCAAAATTAGCAGCATGGATTTCTATAAGTTTTCAGTTTGTACATTCATTTCTTAGATATTGTGACTAAATCAATATATTTTTCACAGATATTCAGAGTTGTGGTTTAGAAGGGAGTTTAGAAATTGCCATCAAGGAAATAAATGACATATGCCCCCAAACTCCTCTTTACTTGTTTCTTAGAGGAACCATATCATTTGAAACTATATAAGCCCCCATTTTTATCTGATTTCATTTTTTTGAATACAGTGTTCCAAGACCAGGTGGTATATATGCATTCTCTGTATTACTCCCTACTGCATTCACCTATAAGCTATAAAACAAATAAAACAGAAGCAAAGGAGAGCTGTGACTGGTGGAAATAGAAGGCTGAGTCGGGCTCAGTGGCTCAGCCTGCAATCCCAGCACTTTGAGAGGCTGAGGAGAGAGGATTGCCTCAGCCGGCAGGTTCGAGACCCGCCCGGGAAACTTGACGAGATCTTGTCTCTACAATAGATCAAGAATTAGCCAGGCATGGCAGCGCATGCCTGTAGTTCGTGCTACTTGAAAGACTGAGGTGGAAGGATCGCTGGAGCCCAGCAGGTCGAGGCGAAGGTAGCCCGATCGTGCCACTGCACTCAAATCTGGGTGACAGAGTGACTCCAACTCAAAAAAGAAAAAAAAAAAAAAAGGCAGATTAAATCTTTGAAACCAAGGCCCAGAGATCAACAGTGTGGCTGGATATCTTCAAATCCCCACCAACAGAGAAAATGAGGTAGGTCTGGTGTTTCCTAGCAACTGATCTAGCAATATTTATAAAATTAAAACACAGGTCAATGGTTTGGGGTGGAGGCTGCAGTGAAGATGACACGCACAAAAGTAAGTCTGTTGGTGCTAGAAACATCTGTTTCATGATATTTGTATTGCACGATTCATTCATTTTGTGATCAACCTGCACTTCCAGTAGAATTAAATCGAAAATTTTTTTTTAGAATCAAAGCATTTATGGTTGTATGCTTTCAATGAAAAGAAGTAATGAAATGTGCATTAGCAGAATGTGAATACAAATAAACTATTTTAAAGTCAAACAATAAAATTTTCTTAGTTGAAAATATTTCAACAAAATATGTACATGAAAATAGATTATTTCTACAAATATATTACTGGCTGAAACAAGCTTTCAATAAAGTATTTGAAACATTGACCGCCATACCATTTCTTCTTCATCATCTATATAAAGCAGGCTGGAGTTCATAGAAGCACAGGCCATCATACTCTCCTCCCAAGTTTTTGTTTCCTTTCCAAGGTAGTAACAGCTGTTGGAATATGCAAACCATTCCTCTGGACAACTACAATTATGTGCTGAGGAAACATTGCAAATTACTATCAAGAAACAATATGAATACTTTAAAATGAAATTTAATGTACAAAGCCTTGTCATATATGTACGTAATATATCTAGGTATCCTCACAGGATGTACATATAATTAAAAACCCACTTACTCGTACACATGCACAGTGTAAAGAGACAGTCTCATGTCCTTTAATTGTGTTCACACATGAAGCAAACCAACAGACAAAGGTTACATTACACACATCTTGAAATCATTGACCATACTTTTTTTATAAAAGTAAAATTATCTCATGATTTTATAGCAATAGGAATTTGCAATAGAACAAAATAGGGTATAGTGATTTTGAATAAGTAATAAAATTTATTGCTAAAGAAAAGAAAATGTGTTCTTATCATCTTTATTTACAGACATTTATTGCTAAGTTTTGTAATTTATTTTCCCTCAATAAATCTCTGGCTATTTTTGCACGACTAAAGATCAATACAAAATATAAACTCTTATTATCAGAACTTTGGAAATCATTACGTACCTTTCTGAGTGCTTGGATTTTGGAAAGAATTGGTCTGCTTCTGTGTTGCTATAGCTAGAAAATTTAAAAGAATCTTTTATAAAATAATTAGTACCTGAACTAGTCATAATGATGTTAGCTTCTTCGGAATTTGATAAATTAGGCCAGACTTGGAGGCCTAATTTGTAAGGCCAAACCTAGTGGACTGCCTGAGCCCTCAGGTTTGAGACCACCACAGGCAACTCATCTCTACATTAAATAAAATAAATTAGCCGGGTGTGGTAGCGCGCACCTGTAGTTCGGCTACTTGAAAGGCTGAGGCTGAAGGATCGCCAGACTCCAGCATGTCGACGCTGGGGTGGCCGTGACCGTGCCACTGCAATCCAACCCGGGCATTCGGATATTGAAATATGAAGGATAGTACAAAGAAAAAATATACGAAGTAATTGAGGCTTGGGAAAAGTATTTTAACAGTATAAAGAACAAATTCACCATCTCATACAGTACTTGATTTAGTCACTTTCAAAAATTAATTACTGTTTATCGGTAAGATATTTCAATTTGTAAAACATGTGAACCGATCCTTCATCATATAAAATTAATAGGTTATGTTGAGTGGAAGTAAATCATCAGTTATATATATAATTTATATATATAAAGTTTAAGGAATTAATTGCAATGAGATAAATTGATATGCGTCTAGTATCTATTTACCACATTCTATAAAATAAATAATGCTCTCAAGCAAAAGACAATGTGAGAGTTCAATAGTTTCTTACAGTTTGCAGTCACTGCAAAAGGCTATGAACATCAAGAAAACTCACGTCAGTACCCTAAAAATTTTCCTTCATGAAAAAGGTGAAGAATATCCTGAGAAAATAATGATCAGAAGTCATAAGAGAGGACGCACTCACAAATGAAGACAACTGATCTTTAATCAGAGAGCAAAGGCCATTCAATGAAAAAATAAATTGAACCTATTTAAAATCAGTCACTTTTATTTTGCAAAAGACAGTGGTAACAGAATGAAAAGATAACCCTGCCCACCGAGAGAAAAATTTTTTAAAGCACATATATGGTAAAGGATTTGTATCCAAAATATACAAATTGTGCATACACATGAACAATAAGAAGAAAAAATCAAAATGAGCAAAAAATGTGAATCCAACTCTCATTATATAAAATATATAGATGGCAAATATACAAATGGATCATTATATATCATTAGGGAAATGCAAATGAAAACAATAATGAGATGTCTCTACACATCTACTAGAATGTCTAAAATCTTTTACAGCAGAATTTTATAAGATGTACAAAGAAGCTGTACAAATCATACCTGAAATTTCTCCAAAAAATTGAGAAGGAAGGACTATTTTTTAGGATAGTAAAATTATTTCTCACTTACCATACTAGGAACTAGAAAATCTGAGTGAATAAACAAAAGAAGAGCAGAGAAATCTCAAGTGAGTATTTCTGCTTATTATTGAAGACAAGGTATTGTTCTATAATTTTTATTTATGGCAGTTATACATATTTTTTTATTTCCCCCTCAAATCTGTTATAATTTTGAGTGCCTTAAAATAGAGACAAAATGTAAACTATATTAATTCCAGAAATTTGAAAATCAGTATGTTCCTTTCTGGGTTCTTGTTATCAGAAAAGAATTATACTGCTCCAGTATTACATTAAGGATAAAAGTAATATTTTAAAATTAATACATAAAGAATTTATAACAATTTTAGTGTCTTACCTTAAAAATATGTGTCACATTAGGAATTTAAAAATTTGAAATGCAACTAATTTTTTTTAAAAAGTAATGAAATAATTGGATATTTGAAAAAAAATCAAAAGTCTGAAACTCCAAACTTTATCATCTGTTGCAGTATTTTATATCACCAGTTTCAAAAATGAAATGCATTTTTAAACATGTTTTAACCTTGAAGCATGTCTTAATATTATAAAAATAAATGCAATATTATATATGTTTATAATTACATATATGTATAATTTAAAAAACTTTTTTCCCATGATTATAGCTTTGAAAATCTCAGAGTAATTATTTTACTTTGGGTTAAGTATATACATTAAAATGAGAGACCTTTTCGCTACTATGATGAAATGCTTAGACGCACTGCCAATCAATAAAATGTAAGTTCTCTCAACAATCATGCAGGAAATTTCCTTACAGGAAATAAGAATTATTGTTTTTAACACAGAAGCCATCAGAACAATACAAGTTATTGCCAGGATCTCAGCAGTAATCTTTTTTGGAGGTGGTGGTAAATCTGCACAGAGAGAAATAGAAAAACAGAGAAAGGATAGTAAAATTAGGTTTGCATATGAGAGAACACACGTGTGCAGAAGATTACATGGATACACTCTGGTTTCTAAACAAATATCTGCTATACTAAGCTTTCTCTCAAAATGCAACATTTTATTTTCAGTAAATAGAATGTGCTGTTATTTTTTGATCAAGGCCTACAAAATTAACAACGCCTGAATATAATTAGTCTTCATATTTCATATTAAAATATCATATTCTGACTCTGAGCTCTGATACTATGAATGAAAAATATTCCCTAATCTTTCACATTAATCTGCTCTCAAGTTGCACATCCTAGAAGAGTAATATTGAAGATTGACTAAATATTTTACCTTTGTGGTGGTAGGTCATGTCTTTCTCTTGATGATCCAGAGAAGCATTTTGAAGGTTTAATTTCATGTGGGTTTTTTCCTGTTCAGTTACTGAAATGGAGCATTCAGAGAATTTAGGATTATTTTGCTGCTTCTTTGGGTCCTTGGACAGATTAAATTGTGAGTAGGTTCTTCTTTGTTTTTTCATCTCTGTAGCTGTGTGATGTGATGTCAGAGACTGTGCTCTGTGGTAACTTTACTTAATAAATTAATAAATGACTTATAAAATGACAAGATCCCTGATATAGGCAAATGGGATGTACTAGGGGCTACTAATAATATTTACTTTTCAGGCAAATACTGTAAAATCTGGTTCCAATTTCCTTAAAGCTTTAAACAAAATTATCATGATAGAGTTAATAAAAACTATTCCACATTAGACATAATATTATCAGTGGGACAATAAATTAGTGAAGAATAGTGAGTTAAAGACTAAACAAATTAAATTAATTTAATAGATTCTACAGAAATATTTTAACACCATTAGAATACCTGGGATAAAAATTAAAATACTGTATTAAAAAAAAACTCTAATTTTATGACAATTTTACATTTATTAATCATTAAAGATTTAGTGCTATAAAATGAAAGAGCAATAATAGCACATATGGTACTTCATACTCTAAAATATATTTAGTTAGTGACTTACATTAACATTCAAAGTTTAAGAAATGCCCTATTGTGTCAAAATCATAAATATCACTTTACTTGTGTAAGCAATTGGAATAATCCTGGTCAAGTTATCTAGACATTGAGATCCAGAATTATTTCTGACTTGAAATTTATATGTGATCATTAAAAATTTATTTACAGCCTATAAAATGATTCACTAAATAGGAGTCTGTTATATCAGTGTGATGCATCTTTTTTTTGCAATTTTTTCTCAAATTTTAAAAATCCTCCAATATTTGTAATTAAGTTTATATGGAATTTTATGAAAACTAACTCATGTTTATTTTTACTAAATATAAATCTTCTTTCATTTACCTAAATATATGTATGTAAAATTATACTTGGCATTCATAATTTGATGTATTTATATTAAAAATTTTATCTTTAATGGCTCGGCTAAATATAAGTTATTTTTATACTTTTACTGATTACAAAATCCAAAAGTAATTATTCATTTTCTTGATGGTTGCAAGGTTGCTTTAAATTATATTGATTAGCAAACCTAATATAATTTGTAGGTATATACTTGCCTAAATCTACAGGCAATAATTTAAATGGTTTAAGAAATGTTCAAAAAATATTTTATATATTAGTCTTATTTTTCACCATAATTTATTCAAGTAAAAATACCAATGTTCTACTTTGATTTCATTCTAAGTTAATTTAACCTTATTTATATTGCATCTAACATTTATATATTTTTTTTACTATACGAAATGGGTTACTAGAGAAAGAAAAGAATAACAATACGTACCTTCTGTCACCAGAAAGTCCTGCATTCTTTAGTGGAGAGGTCAGGTTATTCTCATGAGGAAACAAAAAATATCTGTGATCTTCACCACTGCCCTGTGAAGACTCAGACTGAAGCAAGAGTGGAAACAGTGTCACTTAAGATTTGAATTGAAAACTCTCATCCTTTAACTAGTGTAAAATCAGTTTCTCTCATCACACTCACAGATTTTCAGAATATAAGAGACTTTGGTTCCTAATGTGTCTTTTATTTTGTCCATTTTCAAGTGCCTCTTAGAAATTATGTTTATATTTAGCATGATAAAAAGGGACATCACTTTATTAACTATGAAATGTTTTTCATACCGATCACAGACACTGAAATCTTAAGCCTTGTTAATAGTATCTTCTATGTATAAGTTCCACAGTTAGACAAACTTGAAATTACATACATTTTTCCTTATACATGTAATATTATTGCCATTATGACAAAATTTTTAAAAAATTGTAATCCCCCATCCATAGGATTTAATTTGTCACTAATGATTATGAGGGATGACTACATTATTAACTTTAAGTGAAATCAATTTCTGAACTTAAATTTGCAAATTTATCTTCTTGATTTCTCTAATTTGTAAAATTCCATTATTCAAGTTTATTATTTGTTAGTAGGCTGATCATATTCTCTAACAAAAATAAATGTCTCTTGGAAGGATAAAATGTTAAACCATATTGAACTGTATGACCATGTCAGATATTGAAATAATGAATAACTACTCATTTTATTGTTCACTGATTTATTGTCCAATAATAAGTAATTATCTATTTTTCTTAGAAATATTTATGTAAATAGCTAAATTTAAGTCCAACTATGTAGAAGGAGATAAGTAATTTTTTAAATGTCACCTAACTAAAAGTAGGAAGAACAGAAAAGGCTTTTTTTTTTTTTGAGTTGGAGTCTCACTCTGTCGCCCAGACTGGAGTGCAGTGGCCACTCCTGGCCACCACAGCCTCGACCTTCTGGGCTCCAGCGATCCTTCCGCCTCAGCCTTCCAAGTAGCCAGAATTACTGTCATGTGCTACCACGCTCGGCTGATTTTTTGATTTATCGTAGAGATGAGGTCTCGCTGCCCAGGCGGGTCTCGAACCTGCGTGAATAAGCATTTTGAAGCAAAAGTTCAATGACATGTGAACATCAGAAGAAAGACTTCAAATTATCCAGTTTAATTAAAATCGAAATTATTTTATTATTTTAACTTTCATATCAAGAAAAAAGGAAATGTCTGTTGTCTGTAATTCCAAAGCATATTCCATGATACCTCTTTTTTTTGGTTTTGTTTTGTTTTGTTTTGGGTTGGAGTATCACTCTGTCGCCCAATCTGGAGTGCAGTGGCTGCTCCTGGCCACTACAGCCTCGACCTGCTGTGCTCCGGAGATCCTTCCGTCTCAGCCTTCCATGTAGGTGGAACTACAAGTGCACGCTACCACATCCGGCTAATTTTTTTGATTTATTGTAGAGAAGAGGTCTCGCCAAGTTGCCCAGGTGGGTCCTGAACCCGCGGGCTCAGGCAATCCACACACCTCAGCCTCCCAAAGGCATGGGATTACAGGCTAAGCCACCGAGCCTGGCCCATGATACCTCTTAAAGACTGAATTTTTAAAAATTAGCTTTCTAAAATCTAGAAAAATAAAATTAAAATTCATATGAATATCCTTGGAATGAGATAAATTATTTGAGCCTTCCAAGACAATGACTAATGTGGGCTAGCCATATATGTATTTCCATTAATTATATTTTAAAATAATTTTATAAATGAAATTAATAATCTGTTTATACACTTGTGTACATATTGTGTGTATTTCTATTAGAAATACATTTATCTATATTTATGTATTACAATTTCATGAACTACATTAATATATTTTCTATTAGTCTTAATATAGAAATATAACAACAGTCATTAATTAAAGATAGCAAATAATGTAACATTCACCAAATTTTGCTTCTAAATTTGAGATACTAATGTCTACCATTCTTCCTTCAAACACTCACTCATTGTTTCCAATTAAATAGCATTATAGTCATGTATTACTTAATGATGAGGAAATATCTTGGAAAATGCAAGATTTGATGATTTTGACATTGTGTGAACATCATAGAGAGGACTTACACAAACCTAGATTTTATAGCCCACTACACACCTATGCTATATGGTATAGTCTATTGCCCCTGGGCTAAAAACCACACAGCATGCTACTCTGTTGAATATTGTAAACAACTGTAACACGATGGTAAATATTTATGTATCTAAACATAAAAAGGTAGAAATGGTATGCTGTACAGGGCACTTACCACCAATGGGACTTGCAGGACTGGAAGTTGCTCTGGATGTCAGTGAGGGTTGAGTGAATTTGGAGCCTATGGCGCTACAGTAATTTACTATAGTAAATTGCATAAATACTGTGCAGTGAGGCTACACTAAAGCTATACAAATAATTTTCTTTCTTCAATCATAAATTAATATTAGCTTACTGTAAATTTTTACTTTATAAACTGCATATTTAACTTATTGATTCTTTTATTTATTTATATACTTATTTTTATTTTTATTTTTTATTTTTGAGTTGGTGTCTCACTCTGTCACACAGACTGGAGTTCAGTGACACACTCCTGGCCACCGCAGCCTCGAACTGCTGGGCTCTGGTGATCCTTCCACATCAACCTTCCAAGTAGCTGGAACTACAGGCATGCGCTATCACATCTGGCTAATTTTTGATTTATTGTAGAGATGAGGTCTCACCAAGTTGCCCAGGTGAGTCTTGAACCCACGGGCTCAGGTAATCCACTCACCTCAGCCTTCCAAAGCACGGGATTACATTCTGAGTCACCGAACCCAGCTATATTTTTAAATAACATGTCTAAAAACACACACTGTTCAGCTATACAAATATATTTTCTAAATATCCTCATTCTATAAGCCTTCTACTATTTGAAATTTTTTATCATAATTTTTTACATTTCAAAATTGTTATGAAAAGCTGAGATAGAAACACATGCATTAGACTATGCCTACACAGCGCCAGGATAACCAATGTACTTTCTTCTACCTCCACATCTTATCCCACTGGAATGTCTTCAGGGACAATAAAAAGAATGGGATTGTCATCTGCTATGATCTTGAGGACCTCCTGAAAGATCTGCCTAAGCTATTATTTTACAGTTAGCAATTTTTTATAAGTAGAAAGAGTACAATAGATACAACAATTAAAAAGTGTAATATAGAAAACACATAAGCCAGTAACATAGTTTTATACTATCAAGTGTTATGTACTGTATGTAATGGTATGACTATGCATGAAGGATCCACAAAAAGGCCAGAGGATATTTTTAGGGTGGACCCATTGTAGTACAGGATTCCCCTGTTAAGTATCTATAAACCCATAGGCATTAGTGTACTAGCTAGCAATGTTTTGATAGGTTATGTTCAGCTTCAGTTATTTTTTTTTATTTTTTTTACTTTTTGAGTTGGAGTCTCACTCTGTCGCCCAGACTGGAGTGCAGTGGCTGCTCCCGGCCACCGCAGCCTCGACCTGCTGGGCTCCGGCGATCCTTCCGCCTCAGCCTTCCGAGTAGCTGGAATTACAAGCATGCGCTACCATGCCCAGCTGATTTTTTGCTTTATTGTAGAGATGAGGTCTTGCTGCCCAAGCGGGTCTTGAACCCGTGGGCTCAGGCAATCCACTCACCTCAGCCTCCCAAAGGCGCGAGACTACAGGCTGAGCCACCGAGCCCGGCCTGGCAGCTTCAGTTATTTTTTTTATTTATTTTTTGAGATTCTTTCTATGCATTTGTCCATTTCAACACTGGCAATTTGCATGAACAGCATGAGGCAGTGAAATTTTGACTAAATTCACCCAAGTCGTGCAAGAAGTAAAAGTTGATTTGGCAAGAAAGGTCTATTCTGAAATGCCAGAAATGAAGAATTCCCTCCTAGAATTTCAAAGTACAGTAACAGACCATAGGAACAGAGTCAATCAGGAAGAGAAAAGACTCTCAGAGCTTAAAGATCAAAATATTGAACTAACAAAGTCTGCCATAAAGAAGAAAAGGCTGAAAAAAATGAGCAAGTCTATGTTAAAAAAAAAAAATCTACAGTTGATTGGTGTCTACAAAGCTAAAGGAAATATTGAGACCACAGCGGAACAAGTTTCCTTGATGATCCAATGAATTTCTCATATCTCTCTAGAAAGGTAATTATCCAAGTGCAAGAGATTCAAGAGAACTCTTCAAAGTATTACATGGGAAGACTATTCCCCAGACACATTGTAATACACCACCACAAAGTAAGCAAGTAAGAAAAAAATCGTAAAGGCAGCTAGAGAGAGGGATTAGACTACTCACTGGGGAAGACCTGTTATAATTGCAACAGACTTCTCAGGAGAACACCTACAAGCCAGAAGAGACTAGAGCCAGACTTAACATTCTCAAAGAAGGTTTTGAGCACAGAAACAAAAGAATCATTGCACCCATCACAAAAGCAAAAAGAAGCACAGAAGTAACAGAGCATACAGATCATTCGTGTGTGTGTGTGTGTGTGTGTGTGTGTGTGTGTGTGTGTGTTAACCCCTAAAGTGCCTTATGACAGGGATGAATTCTCACATATATGACACACAATGATCTTGAATGTGAATGGACTTTAATGTATAACTAAAAAGGCATCGAGTAGCAAACTGGATAAAGAAACATGATCCAACATTCTGTTGCCTTCAGGAAACCCATGAACCCATCTCACTGCAAAGGACACCCACAGATTCGAAGTAAAAGGCTGGAAAATGATCTTCCAGGCAGTTGTGAAAAAAAGAGCTGTGCTAGTTATTCTGAACTGTCTTCATACCAATACATATCTTAAAAGATACAAAGGACACTGCATAACTATAAAAGACTCACTCCACCAACAAGACTTCTCTATCTTAAACATATCCCCCAACATAGAAGCACTTGGTTTTATAAAACGATTGCTAAATCAACTAAGAGAAGATATAGACACCCACCACACAATCATAATCAGAGAGTTAATACACAGTCAATAGTCCTAGACAGATCATTGAAACAAACAAATAAACAAACAAACAAAAAAGAAAATCTGGAACTTTAGCTCAACATTTCACCAAATGAATTTAATAGATATCTACAGAACATTCCACCCAGCAACTATAAAGTTAGTATTTGACTCATCACCACTTGGATCATACTTCAAGACTGATCACATCTCAGGCATAAATCAAGTGTGAACAAATTTCAAAAGATTTAAATAATACCAAACATCTTCTCAGAGGACAATGAAATAAAAATAAATATTGCCACCAACAAGATCCTGCCAAAACACATAAACACATGAACATTAAACAATATGCTGCTGAATGACTTTAGGGTCACATAGAAATCGAGACAGAAATAAAAAGATCCCTGGAAACAAACAAAAACAGAGATACATCTTATTAAAATCTCTGAGATACCACAAATTCAGTAATGACAGGGAAATTCATAGCATTGCACACCCATATCATGAAACTAGGCAGATCAAAAGTAAATAACCTTAATATCATGCCTAAGGAAGTTGGAAAAGCAAGAAAATTTAAATTCTAATTTCAGTAGAAAAAAATCCAGGTTATCAAGACAACGTCAAAATTAAAGAACATAGAAGACAAAAATATAATGGAAGGAATCAGCATGACAAAAAGCTAATTCTTTAAAAGGATAAATAAGAATACAAACCCCTGACAAGATTGACTAAAAAAAGAAAGGGAGAAAGTGCAAATAAACGGAAATGAAAAAGTTGAGGTCACAACTGACCATGAGAAATTCAAAACATTATCACAGATTATTATGAACATCTATAAAAAAATCAACTAGAAAATCCAGAGGAAATAGAGAATTTCCTGGCATTACACACCTCTCAACGTTGAAACAAGAGGAAGTTGAAACCTTAAGCAGTCCAATAACAATCCAGGAAATTTACCTACTTATAAGAAACCTTCCCATCAAAAAAGTCCTGAACCAGGTGGCTTCTAACTTGAATTCTACAAGACATACAAGCAAAAGCGTATGCTAGGTATATTGAAAATATTCCTGGAAATCAAGAAGGAAAAAAGTCTCCACAGCTCATTCTATGAGCGTAATATTATCCCGATCCCAAATTGGCAAAACCCCAACAAGGAGAGAGAATTGCATACGAATTTTCCTGATGAACATACACTCTAAAATTATCAACAACATTCTAGCAAATTGGATATTATGACACATTTCAGGGATCCTCTACCATGACCAAGTGAACTACATTTGTGGCATGCAGACCTGGTTTAACATTCGCAAGATCATAAACATAATTCAGCACATTAAGTATAATAGCACCAGGAACCACATGATTATCTCAATAGATGCAGAAAAAGACCTGACAATATCCAATATTTCTTCTTGATAATAACCCCCAAACACCTAGGCATAGAAGGAACATTTCTCAAAACAGTAACAGCCAATTGTGACAAACCTGCAGCCAGCATTTTGCTTAATGGGCAGCATCTGGAATCATTCTCCTTAAGAACTGAAACAAGACAAGGAGCCAAAAGAACTAGTGCCTCTAATTCAGCATAATAGTAGAAGTCCAAGCCAGAGCAATCAGGCAAGAGAAGGAAAGCGGGGGTATCTAAATAGGAAACTAAGCTGTTATCCCTTTTACAGTTGATATGATTCTATACCTGGAAAATTCTACAGAGTCTGTCAAAAGCATCCTTGTACTGATATATGAATTGGTAAACTCTTGGGCTACAAAATCAATGTGAAAAAGACAGCTGCATTTTTATACACCAACAGCAAGCAGGCTCAGAAACAAATAAAAACACAATCACATTCACAATAGACACAAACACACACACACACACACACACACACACACACACACACACACACACACACAAATAAAATACCTCAGCATCTACTTAACCAAAGAAAGACTTTTTTCAAAGAGAACTACAAAATGCTGCTAAAAGAAATGAAGGATAATACATATAAATGGAAAACTATATCCATGAGCCTCAATTGAAAGAATCAGTATTGTGAAGATGTCCTTCCTTTCCAAGGCAATCTACAGATTCAATGCAACCATTATCAAATTGCCAACATTATTTTTCTCAGAACAAGAACGACAATATGGAAATTGACATGGAAGCAAAAAAGAACATGAATAGCCAAAGCAATGCTCAGCACAAGGAACAAAACTGGAGGTGTCATACTTCTAGACCTTAAACTTTATTACAAGCTACAGTAACTAAAATAGTGTAGTGTTAGTACAGAAGTTGGCACATAGATCAATGGAACAGGAAAAAAAGGATTCTGGAAATAAAAACACAGTCTAAAAATTCATGTTCAAAAAAGTCATAAAAGACAATCATTGGGGAAAGGAAACCATATTTTGCGTATGTTGCTGTGAAAACTGACTGACTATATGTGAAAGTTTGAAACTGGACCACTACCTATTTCATTAAAAAATCAACTCAAAATGAATCAAGGACATAAATGTAAAACCTCACACTTAAGACTCTAAAAAGAAAACAGAAAACGTCCTTCTGAACATCAGCTTAGACAATGAATTCATGACCAAATCTTCAAAAGCAAATGCAAAAAATCTAAGATAGGCATGTGGGACCTTATCAAATTTAAAAGTTCTTGCAAATCAAAAGAAACCATCAAGGGAGTAAAAAGACTAAACACAGTATAGGAAAAAAGAATATTTGCAAGTTATGCATCTGACAAAGGCCTAACAGCCATGGTCTACTAGGATCGCAAGCAAATTGAAAGTAATAAAACAAACAACCTCATTTAAAAATGGGGGTCAAGGACATAAACAGACACTTCTCAAAGGAGGACATGAAAGCAGCCAAGAAACACATGAAAAAAAATGTCAGAGAAATGTTAATCAAAACTACAATAATATACCACGTAACTCTGGTAAGGATGACTATTATTAATACGTAAAATAGCAATATGTGCTGGTATGGCTGTGGAGAAGAGGGGATGCTTCTGCACTGTTGGTGGTATGTATACTAGTCCAATCTCTATGGAAAGCAGTGTGGCAATTTCTCAAAGAATGAAAAATTGGACTTTTTAAAATACAGCAATCTTTCTCCTAAAAATAAACGCAGAGGAACATAAATCTTTCTACCAAAAACACACCTGCACATGCATGTTTATTGCTGCACTATTCACAATAGCAGAAGCATGCAACCAACCCAGATGCTTGTGGAAGGTTGACTGAATAAAGAAAATGTGGCACGTATACATGAATATTATGCAACCAAATAGAAGACCAAAATCATGACCTTTGCAGTTACTTGGATGCAGTTGGAGAACATCATACTAAGTGAGCTTTCATAGAAACAAGTAAATAACACATACTGTCACTCATAAGCATGCGCTGAACACTAGCCACATAAGCCCAGGGTCAAATTTGCAGTAACGAGGCACCACTAAATGAGGGAGGGAGGAAAAAGGGAGGGTGGCACACGGCAGCACATTAGGTACCTGAACCACTACCAAGAAGAGAGAGGGCCAGCTGGAAACTCAAACTTCACCTGCATGCTGCCTACTCATGTAGAAAATCCCCATAAGTGTTCCACAATTCCAAAATTAAACTATATATATATATATTTTAAATAGAATTAGTCACTACAACTGTCTATCTAAATTGAATACAATGTAAATATCTTCTAAGAAGAGTTGGTTATGAGACGGAGTTTTTGCTCCCAAAACCTCAGTCCTATTCCATCGGTCTATGTGCCTTTTTTATACTAGTCCCAGACTGTTTTGATTACTGAGTCTTCTAGTAAAGTTTAAAAATCTGAAAGTGTGATATCTTCCACTTTGTTGATTTTGCTAAGGATTATTTTGAGTATCTGTGCTCTTTTTTTTAAATATGAATTTCTGTATTGTCATATCTAGGTCTAAGAAAAATGCTATTAAAACTTGGTGAGTATTGCATTAAATTTGTAGATTGCCTTGGGTAGGATGAAAACCTTGACAATATTGATTTTTCCAATCCATGAGCATGGAATATTTTTCCATCTGTTTGTGTCATCCTTGATTTCTTGAGCACTTTTTGCAGTTCTCATTTTAAGATATTTCTCTTCCCTGGTTAGGTGAACGCCAAGGTATTTCTTTTTGTGTGTGGTCATTGTAAGTGATATTGTGTTTTTTATTTGGTTCTTTGCCTGTTTGTAGTCAGAGTATAAAAATGCGTTTGTCTTTTACCTGTTGATTTTGTACCCTAAGACTTTACCGAAGTCAATTGTCAGTGCGAGGAGGCTCTTAATAGAACAGACTGCATAGGATTTTCTTTATTTTATTTTATTTATTTATTTATTTATTTTTTATTTATTTTTATTTGATAAATATTTTTATTATGGTTTTGTGGGGTACAGTTAAGGGTTAGGTATGCAAATACATTTCATTCAGGCACCCTGTTGATAAGAGGTGTTTCCCCTTCCCCAGACAGATATTTTCTACCGTTAATCCCATCTCCCTTCTCCCCCCACTACAATAGTTTCCCACTACTGTCAGTCATTTTCTTATAGCATTACATTGGATGTTAAAGTCCCATTATATGAGTGAGAACATATGATACTCAGATCTTTGTTTCTGTGAGAGGTCACTCAGTATTATAGACTCTACTTCCATCTAGGTTGCTGCAAAATTCATAATTTTGTTCCTTTTATGGCTGCATAGTATTCCATCGTGGTATAGAATCATATAGTCCACAAAGAAGGATAGCTTAACATCCTCTTTTTCTATTTGAATACCCCTGATTTCCTTGTCTCACCTGATGGCTCCAGCTAGAACTTTCAGCAATAAGTCGAACAGGCAGAGTGAATATGGGCATCCTTGTCTTGTTCCCTTGCTTAGGGGAAATGCTTTCAATTTCAGCCCATTGAACAGAGTATTGGCTGTCAGTTTATCATAGATGGCTCTAACAGTTCTGATGAAGCTTCCTCCTATGCCTAGGTGCTCAAAGGATTTTATCAAGAAGGGATGATAAATTTTGTTAAATGTTTTCTGCATCTAATGATATAATCATGTAGTTCTTGGTTTTACATCTATTAATGCGCTGAATTATATTTTTGGTCTTGTGAAAGTTGACCAGCCCTGAATTCTAGGAATAAAGCCAACCTTCTCATAATGGATGACCCTTGAGATGTGATGTTGGATCCAATATTCTAGAATCTTGCTTAAAGTTTTTTATCTTTCTTCATCAAGTTGATTGGTCCATAATTTTCCTTGTTTGTGAGGTTTTACTAGGTTACTGATGACCACATGCAGAAGAAAAAAACCAGACCACTATTTACCATCATATAAAAAAATCAACTCTAAATGCATCAAAAACCTAAATGTAAAATTTCAAACTTTAAGAATTCTAAAAGAAAACATAGAAAACACCCTAAGGAAATCAAATTAGGCAGCAAATCCATGACCAAATTACAAAATTGAAGCAAATGCCATAAAACCTAAGTTAAACAAGTGATACCTCATCAAACTGAAAATCTTTTGCACAGCAAAAGAAACCATAAAGAAAGTAAAGAGCAACCCACAGTTAGGGAAAAAATTATTAGCTAATTATGCCGATGACAATAGCCTAACATCCAGGATCTACAAGAAACTCAAATGAGCTGAAAGAAAAAACAAACAATCCTATAAAAAAGTGGGCAAAGGACATGAGTAGACACTTTTCAAAAGAAAATACACAAGCAGTCAACAGATACTTGAAAAAATGTTCAGCTTCACTAATCAGCAGAGAAATTAATATAAAAACTACAGTGACATACCCCCTAATTCCTGTAAGGATGGCCATCATTAATAAATCAAAAAACAATAGATGCTAGCACACGTGCAGAGTAAAGGGAACACTTCTAAACTGTTGGTGGGAGTGCATGCTATTTCAACTTCTATGGAAAGCAGTGTGGTAGTTCCTAAAAGAACCAAAAATTGATCTTCTATACAATCCTACAATCTTTTTTGGATTATACCTGGAGAAACATAAATAATTCTAAAAAAAAAAAAAAAAAAAAAAACTTGAACATGCATGTTTATTGCTACACTATTCACAACAGCAAAAATGTAAAACCAACCCTACTGCTCATTAAAAGTGGACTGAATAAAGAAAATATATATACACAGTGGAGAATTTTATACCTATAAAGAAGAAAAAAGCATGCACTTCACAGCAAATTGGATGGACTTGGAGATCCTCACACTTAATTATCTGTCACAGAAACAAATAACTGAATACCACATGTTCTCACTCATATGTGGGGACTGAACATAATCACATTAGCACAAGGGAGAGATTGGCAATCACTGGTCACTTCCAGGGAAGAGAGGGAGGGAGGTGGGGATGTTACACCACAAAGAATGCCTGGTCCCAATGCAGAGCAAATGAAGCCAGACGCGCCAGATGGTGGCCCAGACTTCACCTTTCACCTGCAGGTAGCTTACTTGTGTAGGTAAATTCTTATTTGTACCTCATATCTCTACAATAAAATAAGATTACATACCTACCTAAAGATATATATATTTCGAAGATATATATCTTCTAAAGATGATGCACTTCTACCCAATAAAATTTCAGATATGCAGAAAGGAGAATTGAGAAAAGAAATCATGTACTATACAAATTTATTTTGAATGTATAAAATATTAATAACAAAATTTCAAACTTTAAAATATATTTGTACTATATTAAGATGTTGCTTGCTGTTGTACCTCCAATTGGTTGAAAGCAGAAGGAATAAAAACAAAAGGTGAATGCTAGTTCCTCCATCACTTTTCCAAGGCACAAATCTATTGATGATGAAAATCCTCCCATTTTTATCACTTAACGTAAGGCCCACCTCTTAATACCACCACAATAGGGATTAAGTTTCAACATGAAGTTTGGGGTAGACTCAAACAATAGCAAGGAACGTTACACATTTCCACTAAGTAGGTTATTTGTGCTAATTTCTTAGACATTAATGAGTAAGGAATGTACAAACGCAGGACACTAATAAAAGAATATTCAAAGCACATTAAATTAGCACATCTATATATTATAAACAATAAAATATTGTGAAAAGATTAAAATGATAAATTGGAATTTAAAAACTCTATAATGTGATATCCAAATTAACTACTGTATTATAACTTATTATATTAAATAATGCATTTGCATACAAATAAACTATCTAGAAAAAATATATTTAAAAATTGGACAGCTTTAGTATATACAAATAGCATAATCTTTTAAATGCAAAAGGTGTTTATAGTAAACATAACTGTTTGCTGTCTTAGTGAGACATTCCTTTAATTTTTTTATTTTTTATACTTTATTTGAAAGATATGGGGTTAAATTCAGGATTGGGTATACACATGGACATCTTACAGAAGAAGTTTGTCCTCCCTTTGGGACCCACTTTGCCTGGTTTGAGATCAGGTACCCGTATTGATGATGTGTCTTCCCCACCGCTGACCCGGCAGTATCCCGCTGCTGCCATTCCCTTCTTATAGTATCATGGTAAACGTTCCCGGTTCATTATGAGTGTGAACATACGGTACTCTGTTCTTTGAATGAGACATCCACTTAATATAAGTATCAAGAAAAATTTAAACAGAGACATTAAAACATATACCATGCAATACAAGCTCATAAAACTGCTGTAGCTGATTTCCTGTCGTAATGTAACAGAAAAGCATTATTGGAAATGAAGAAGCATGTGTCTTAAAAATACTTTTATTACTTTGTCGTTAGTAATAGATTATAAATAATTTATATGCATAGAGTAACACAAATTCAACATAGAATTGACAGAAATAAGTAGGTCATCAAAAGTAAGGATTTAACACTTGCACAGTTTTTAACACAGATATTGCAGTGAACCTCTAGATTTAAACTATGCAATTGACCAACACATATATGAACACACACATATGTTCTCTTAACATGCAGAAGATTTATATTTTTAAGTTCACATGAAAATGTTCCAAAAATACACTATAATCTCATACTATCAAGCATATATATATATATATATATATATATATATATATATATATATATATATATATATATATTTTTTTTTTTTTTTTTTGCGTTGGAGTCTCACTGTCACCCAAACTGGAATGCAGTGGCCACTCCTGGTCACCACAGCCTCGACCTGCAGGGCTTCGGCGATCTTTCTTCCTCAGCCTTCCAAGTAGCTGGAACTACGGGCACATGCTACCATACCCTGATAATTTTTTGATTTATTGTAGAGATGAGGTCTTGCCAAGTTGCCCAGGCGGGTCTCAAGCCCGTGGACTCAGGCAATCCACTCACCTCAGTCTCTCAAAGCATGGGATTACAGGCTGAGCCACTGAGCCCGGCTTATTTGAGTTTTTAAAAAAATATTTTAATAGTACAAAGAACCAAATTCAATGTCTTATACAGTACTTGATTTAGCCAACTTTCAAAAATTAATTTCTATTTCTCTGTAAGGTTTTTCAATTTGTAAAATATCTTTTTGGAGTTTGAAATCAGAACATACACATCTAATTTAAAGCAAAGACTTTTTTAATAATTATTCTTTCATTTATACTTTTTACAAATTCAGAATAATCATTCCACATTTAGTTCAAAAACAAATGTAAAAATGAGAATTCTATTCCCTGATATTATAAAATATTTAGAGGCACTTGTATTCACTTAGCTGAGAAACTTTCCTTTATTTTTCCAAAATATACATACAAAGAATAATAACTATTGTTACCATGGCCACTATCAATGCCAAACAGGTAATTCCCAGGATGCCAGCAATGAGCTTCTCTGGAGGTGATGATAAATCTATAGGAAGAGAAATAAAAACACAGAGAAAAGACAGATGGAGATAGTTATTGAGAAGATTTGCAGACAAGAGAACCCACATGCATAAGAATCATGTATATAAACTTGGACACCAAAATGCATAACCCACAATAATGTTTTTCTTAGAGTGTACCATTGCATTTTGAGTAAATATAATGCTCTGTGATTTGCTATACAAAAACTACAGATATCAACAATGTCCATGTAAAAATAGCAACCATATTTTATTATAAAATAACATAACTCGTCTTGGAACTCTGATATTCACAAATAAAAAATGTGTAAACGCTGCCTGCTCTTAAACCATATCCTGTTACCCAAGCTGCTCATCCTGGACAATTATATTGAGGATCTATGTAATGCCTTTTGCTGTGGAAAGTTTTGTTATTGTCTAGTAGATCCTGAGAAGCAGTTTGAAGGCTTAATTCCGCATAGGTTATTTCCTGTTCAGTTACTAAAATGGAGCCTTTATTGCCCTTAGATTTTCTCTCCTGGTTCTTCGAGTTTGGGGAAAATTCAGTTTTGAGTAGTTACTCTGGTTTTATCCATCTTTCTTGCTGTGTGTTATCAGGAACTCTTCTGTATAATAGCAGTGCTTAAGAGGCCAATATAAAGTTTATAATGCCAACATGTCTAGCACAGTCAAAAAGGAGCAAAATGGAGAGAAAGTACTGATACTTAATTTTCATTGAGGCATCTACAGTTTTTACTCTAATTTCCTTAGACTTAAACAAGTTTCTTAGAGAAAAATATATTTTTTTAAAGGTTTATACTTTTGACAAAATATTATTGCTGGGGCAATAAAAAGCAATAAATTAGTAAACTAAAAAAAATTCATGAATTAAAATATATAAATTAGTTAAGTCTGATTCACAAATATATTTTAATGTCAATATAAGACAATTCCTGTATTAAAATTTTTAATATAGTTTATCGTAATTTTGAAACCTAAAGAACGTTGACTTTTCTGTACATAGAAAACATGAATGTTGACATATACATTATAGTTTTGCTAATGAAATTTATTTGATAGCTTTCAGTCACTTATTGAAATGAATTAATGGTTACAAATGGTTTTTTGAAAGACTGATGAGTTCTCATAAATTATTAAGAATGTAACAATTTCTATATTTTGGAAAATATTACATGACATAAACATGCATAACAGTATTGGAGAGATTAAAACTTTTAAAAAATACATATTTCATAGACGTATTGGCTACTTTTTCCTGGCTAAAATGTAAAGCCAAAAAACAATAAATAAAAATATAGACACTTATGTAAAAACTCTCTTGGTTTAACATTACAAAAAGATTCCTTGACCGTCAAAATGAGTCAAGGTCATCTTAGTTGTATATTTGCAATAATTCAGATAATTTAATCTAGTAATTTAGTTAATGGAATCTGGAGTTTGAGGTCTAGAATTAATTCTGACTTTGGAGTTTATAATGTGTGCCCTTTAAAAAGTTATTCAGTATTTAATAACCCAGCTTATCAATGAAAAATGAGCATGAGAGAATATAAAATGTAATGCATGTAAAACATTTGCCAAAATGGCACATAATGTTTTCACTAAATATCAGCTATTATATTTATTATTTTCGTCACAATTGGTATGTTATTTTTTCCGATTCATGTCAGTTACAGCATGAAAAATAAATCATTAGAGAAGTCTCTTACAGAAATATGATATATCCTTTTGCAATATTTTGCCCAACTTTTAAAAAGTATTTTTCAAAATACTTTTAATAAAATTTAGTATTTTATGTAATCTACCTCATCCTCTTTTTTATTAAAAAACAAAAATTGATTTTTAAAAATCTACTTTAGGGTCTGATAATAGTGTATTTAGCTAACATTAATTTATTTACTTTAACATTCTCTGTACAATGGCTAACCTAAATATAAAATATTATATTATTCAAAGATACACAATGTTCCGATAACAAAAATTGAAAATTACTTGATAGTTATACTATTTACAGGTCACGTAAATAATATTGACTAACAAACCCTAATATGTGTGAATGCAATTAATTACTTTCCACAGACAATAATTTGAAAATTTTAAGAAATTCTCCAACATATTTCACATTCCAGGGTTCTATCCTGACTTATTCAAATAAAGATACCAAATTTACACTCTAATTTTAATCTGTGTGTGAATTGCACCTCCATTACATCAAAACTAATGTTTGCAATCTCCCACTAAATGAGGTAGACTAGTAGAGAGATGGAAAGTTGCTGCAAGTACCTTCTGTCCCAGAACATCACAAATCCTTTAGTGGAAAGGTTGGAATAAAAGGTGAAATTAAAAGCTATATATCCAGAACAAGTAGAAACAATGTCTGTGATCTTCACAGATTGCCCTCTGAAGGCCCACAATGAGATAAGAGTGGAAAAAGTTGATTTCTCATCAGTCTACCACTGAAGGTTTAGATTGAATAGGAAATTCTCATGCATGGGCTATTTTGAAATAAATTTTTCTCATTACACACCTCCAAACTACAGGAGATTTGAGCTCCTATTAAATGGACAAAATAGACTTTGAAGATGTGTCATTAACTTGTTCATTTTCAAGTGCCTCTGAGAAACTGTTTTATATTCTACAAGCCATGGAGTGTAAAGAGTTACTACATATATAAACTTTTTACAATTTCAATCACAAATATTGCCAACTTGAGCCTTGTTAAGAGTGTCTCAGCAGTTTAAAAGCCAATTTCAGACTAGTGCTAAATTTTAAAAGCAGTTTAAAAGCCAACGTCTTTCCTTCATATCCTTATTATGTCACTCTATTGTGATAGAATAAATTATAAACTTATGATAACATTATCAACAAGTATTTACTGATATTAGTCACCAATTATTATGAGAAATTACTACAGTTCCAACTTACTGTAGCTGGCATAGACACCATCATCGACAAATATATTCCTGACTTCCTGCATTAGTTCTTAAATTCCTACATTTTATTTTAGTTTTTAATATATTATCTTTTATTTTTATTTATTTATTTATTTATTTTGAGTTAGATTCTCACTCAGTCGCCCAGCCTGGAGTGCAGTGGCTACTCCTGGCCACCTCAGCCTTGACCTGCTGGGCTCCGGCGATCCTTCCGCCTCAGCCTTCCGAGTAACCGGAATTATAGGCATGCCCTACCATGCCCGGCTGATTTTTTTTTTTTTTTTGATTTATTGTAGAGATGAGGTCTCGCTGCCCAGGCAGGTCTCTAACCTGCGGGCTCAGGCAATCCCCTCGCCTCAGCCTCCCAAAGGCGCGGAATTACAGGATGAGCCACCGAGTCCGGCTTTTATTTTTAAAACAAATTATTTAGTCTTTAGATTCATCTTGTTAAAAATAAATGTATCACAATTAATGAATTGTGAAATAGATCAGCATGCCAGCTTAAAACACACAGCCAAATTTATTTTCAGACTCATGAAATCATATTACTTCCATTTAATGCAATATAAAATTACTAAACTCAGGTGCTTTAATACTAAAGCGTTGCTTACAACTATATTTTTGTGAAGATCCACACCTACGTGTGGCTCAAGTGCATCTGATTATACTATTACACACCTATGCTGACCAGGATCTGATTCTCCTACCTAGTAATGAATAAAAATTGATAATTCTGTTATATTTTGGAGGATTATTGCATGAAACAAGAGCATTTTTCCATATATTGTAAGAATGAATACTATGAAACCAGAAAATGACATTTTTCGTATAATATTACAAAGAGTTGATTATCATGAAAACTGAATACTGTAGTTTCCTCTTATCCTGGTGGGAGACATTGACCCCAGTAGATGCCTGAAAGCCCAGATAGTACAAATTCCTGTATAAACTATGTTTTCCCTATACATACAAACCTACAATAAAGTTTAACTTATTATACATTGTGCTTATACAAGAAATAAACGGTAATCATAATAGAAAATAATAATTATAACAATATGCCTAATCACTACTCTTGCATTTGGGGCCATTATTAAGTAGATGTAAATGCTTGAACACAAGCACCACCTTGGCAAGACATTCCATCTGATAACTGAAATAGTTACTCAGTGACTAGTAGTAGCATAGACAGTGTGAATACTCTGGCAAAGCCATGATTCATGTCCCAGGTGTCTTACTTCAAAATGTTGCTCATACAACTCAGAACATTACAGAATTTAAAAAACATTAATTGTTTCTAAATGTTTTTTTGCTATTTTTTGGTTTTGGTTTTGATCCTGAGTAACTGAAATCACAGAAAATAAAATTGCAAATAAGGAGGGCCTACTGTAGTACATTCTTTAATATCTACATCAAAGTTTACTAACTTTAATTCTTTTCTTTGTGTCTGTAATTCATCTTACACTTATTATATTATTCTTTGAATTTATCTTTTCATTTTCTTTGTTCTATATACACCATTAAAAAAACTTATGTTTGAAAATTGAGTCATTTCTTAATGACTAAGGATGATCACCGCTGCTGTGACTGACTCCAATCCATACTGGCTATTACAGGAAGTCCAGAAGTTTTTAACAGAATAAATAGTACTCTTATAAATAATACTTTAGGCCTCAAGCTGCCACTGCCCGTGTAAAACCTCATCACCCTCCCCTCAGAGCTCCAGATCCCCTCCCTGGCTGAAGTACCCAGAGGTGCCTCAAGCTGCCTCTGCTCATGGAGGCCCTTGGCTCTGCCTCTCAGAGCTCTGGGCCGGCCCCCTGGCTGAAGCATCCCACCTGACTCCAAGTCACCACAACCCACAGAGGCCCTCAACTCCTTCCCTCCAGAGTTCTGGGTCCCCTCCCTGACTAAAGCACCCCTCTCTGCCCCAAGCTGCTGCCACCCAAGGAGCTCCAGC